>NC_056731.1:1916411163-1916509638 GCF_019279795.1 Protopterus annectens
AACACTGCTATGAGTACCCTCAGGAGCCATTTCTCCTCTATCTCACCCAGCATCTTTATCATACCTGCTGTGACCTCATCTGAGCTTCCTACCTTTTCTTACTTTATTTTTCCTAGTGATATTCTTACTTCTTCTAGGGTGGGATTCTTCTCTTCTCTCATCAAAGGCCATGTCTGGGTCAGTGCAG
Source organism: Protopterus annectens (assembly GCF_019279795.1). Lineage (NCBI taxonomy): Eukaryota > Metazoa > Chordata > Ceratodontiformes > Protopteridae > Protopterus > Protopterus annectens. The sequence continues at coordinate 1,916,411,351 of NC_056731.1, forward strand.
CTTGGAATCAAAATACTTTCCTATATATTAGTGAGCAGTTCCAATGCTTCCTTAAGAATGTGCTTAAAATCTATTTAGAATAGACTTTCTAAACTTCAAGCATCCCAAAAATCAAAACTTGAACAAATCTGTAAGAAAGTTGCTAAATTTGCAACAAAACCCTCTCAGAACCCACCATTCTATAGCACTAAAAAGCCTAAACTGGTTAGAACTACCCCATCAACTAACAAACACACCGCTTCTTACCATCTATAAAGTTATCCAGTATCCATCTGCTTGTCCAGCACTAAATAACATTCTACACAACTGTATTCCCAGTTGGCCATTATGATCCAATGATGAAAAACTCCTGTCTTCTGTCCACAAAACTATCAAATCTGCTAGGCATGGTCTATACTCGTACCATGTTGCTAGGCCTGGAACTCATTACCTATATCCATTAGGTCAATACTCTTCCTCCCATCCTTCAAAACAATTCTGGAAGACTTCCTAGCCAAAGGCTGGCTCTGTTCTTGCTCATGTCTAGGATAAATTATAGCCCTTAATGTGAACAAATATCTACTCATACCTTACACACATCTTTACTACTCTCCCTTTTTCTCTCACTCCCTTACTTCTATCAGTTTTTCTCCCATGGCTTTCGCTCTAAATATACCATAAGCCTGCTTTTCTCTCACTTCATACTGCAGTTCCTGTTTGTATTATAGTAACTTACCTTCATTTCTCTATAAACTGGCTAAATTTTTTCTAAATATTAGATCATTGTCATATAACTTGCATCTATACTTAACCAAATTTTTCATATTATGTCTAATTTGGTACAATTTAAACTGTTGTTTTTTGTATTATTTTTAAAGATTGTAAACTTGTGTTTTTAAAATGTTTTGTAATACTTTGGAGTATTTCTCCCCAGGCCTCCCCAGAAAATGGGCTCCTACACAGTCATACTTTCCCAGTAATCAAATATCAGTAAATAAACCTGCATGTGACTTTGTCCTCAGTATACATTTGATATTCTATTGTTAATTCCTCTGTAATATTGGAAGAGTCATTTTACTCTTGTTTTGTCTATATTTAGAAGGCTTTTTTTTTTAATTTGCTTTGTGGCTCTGTTTCCTCTGTCCCTCTGTGGTTTTGTCTCACTAAGCCAATTTCAATAAAAAGCATTCTAATAATGACAGAGGGACAATATTTTAGTCTTTAAGTAAAATATTGTCCATCTGTCAAATACTGAGACACACACACACACTCGCATCCCCATACATCATTTCGCGCTTCACACACACACTTTCACATCTGCCTACGTCATTTCCTACACACACACACACACACACACACACACACACACACACACACACACACACATATGCTCTCGCCATCTGCCTACATCATTTCTCCCTAACAACACACACTCACACACTCGCCATCTCCCTACATCATTTCTAACTAATACCACACACACATTGCCCAACACCATGAAGAATCAAAAGTACAGGACGGCTCACTGCACTGTGTGGTAATTCACAAGCAGTGTATGTAAGAAATAACTGAAACTGCATTTTAGATAACTTTGACAAATTGATAAAGGACTACTGTTTATATATTAAATGATATAATTGTGTGTTTCTGCAGCTGTTCTAATACTGTTTACGGCCTTAAAGTCTTAAATCCAGGCTATCCTAACCATTTAAAATGGACACAATATTTTTTTAACTTGTACTCCATTACTTGCTAACAAAAATTGTGTGTTTGTGCCCGTTGTGCATGTGACAAACGTATGGTGGTACAAACCAGCACACGTATGATTTATATTTTTGTGAAAGACCTATCGGCAATAAACACAAAAAGTGGAGTTTCAGCTTACTTAGCAGAACTTCCAAGCATAGAAAAGCTTTCAGGAAACAGAAATGACAATGTGTTGTCAGCTACCTGCAAGTCTTTAGACCAAATGTCCTTGTGCAATGCCAAAAAGACTGCACAAACTGGGCTACTGCTGTCTCGATAATCACACACACACTCTCGCATCTCCCTACTCCACTTCTCACTAATCAAACACACACATGCTCTCGCATCTCACTTCATTTCCTACACACACACACACACACACACACACACACATGCCCACAAGCTGTCTAGGGTCAAAGGATGATCTAACATGGATGCATCCAGCATGGACATGTTTTCTTTCTGTATTTCAGACCATTCACAGGCTGTCAGTTCAATAAAAGTCTGATTCATCAACATTATCAAAGTAAGGGAAGTTATTAAAGGAATATATTGTATTTTATGTAGATGTTATTTTCCAGCACAGCTACTTACTGATGGGTGGTTGACTTTAGTGCAGGGCTTTGCTGCATTTGGATTTCTGCAAATCATTACTAATTTACAAACCTAAAAGAATGGTAAACTACATTGTTGTATGTGTACTAAGACTGGGTGTCAGTCTAGCAAACATTTTCCCGAACTTCGGTAGCTCTGTGGCTCTCTCTGTGGTTCTGTCAAGCTTCTCACGGATGATGGAGGGACAATATTTTACTTAAAGACTAAAAAGTAAAAAATAAAGCTATAAAAAAGATTTTTTTTAATAAAGAATGCTTTTTATTCAGTCACTCTATATAAAAAAAAGACAAGCAAGAAGACTGAAAACTTTGCAAAAGAAACACAGACAAGCCAATTTCAGAAAAGCATTCAAGGTTGGTTTTGCTGATTCCAGCTACTACTGGTACCTCATTACTACAATCAGCAAAACCAACCTCAGATGCTTTTCTGAAATCAGCTTGTCTCTGTTTCTTTTGCAAAGTTTTCAGTCATCTTTCGTGTTTTTTTTACTTTTTAGAGCAAGTGAATAAAAAGCATTCTTTATTAAAAAATATTTTTTATATATTTTTTTGTAATTGCAAGGTATCAAGTTATCTAAATGGAAATTAAATAAATAAATAAACCAAGACCTGCAAGATGCAAAAGTTATTACATACCCTTATGCAAATCTCCATGGAAAAGGCTCCCTTTCATAGAACAGCACCAGAATCCAAACCACTTCCATTTAGAAATATAAAATCTTCTATCGCTTTGTTTTCCTGCCTGTGTTAACCTATATTTTTATGCATGTGTTTTTCTACTCCTGCAGGGCACAAAATCTTTGCTCTAGAACCAGAAGCAAGGCCACAAATAATGGGGAACAAAGGTTCAAAAATCAGACACAATGTTCTCAATATTACTCTAATTCACTTAGTTAATGGACCAACAGGTTTTGCATCGGCATACATTGTCAGAAGAGAAAAAATTATGAAAGTTTAATGTATGGCATTACTGACTGCAATCTTCAGTGATTTATCAAAACATGAAAAGTTTTACAAGGGACAGTTCAAAAATATAAAGTAAAATCATGAAGGTTCTGCAATATCAGGAACAGTTGAAAGGTATGTCCTAGACCAAAGGTATGCTATGGACCTACTGACTATCTGGTCCATCCACTGATAATGTGTCATTCATTCCCCTATTGAGGTAGAGCAAACTGTCTTACAAATGTTAACGTAGCACCCATCAATTTTTTTTTTTTTTTTTTTTTTTTATGTCCTAATCCCACCTGTAGCATGTGCATCCTTCTGTATACATACAAACAAAGAAAGCCTACTGCACAAATATAGCTTGGAATTGCCAAGCAGATGTCTCCTGTCCATACGCTGAATACTGTACATCCATCGTCGACTATCAGCAGTGCAGGACATTATACCACCACCCTCCACCCAGGATAAATGAGTTGGCATCGATCACTCACTCCCACATCCCCTACATTGGGGTCGCTAACTGATCACAGGTCATCCAGGTGACAGGCCGACTCCTCTGCACCATGAGGCCAGCTGGAACTAATACAGATTTTACTACACTTGAAGAAAACAGCATGAATCAAACATATAAGATACATCAGTGACACTACCTGAGTGCAGATACTACAGTGTGAAATGAGGGCTTCTGTTTGCGTCATCTCTTTGCTTTAAGTGAGACCCAACTCCTTATGATTAATCCATCAAATGAGTTTGAGTAACAGAATATTTTAACTTACCCTGCAGTTATGCAATGTTAGAGTACTCTATACTATTTAAGACAGAGCATGATTTGAAGCTTCCTGCATGCGGGGATGTGGCACCTGTCTCTGATGTCACCCCAAGTTCTATTATCGATCCCATATGACACAATGGCCTTGTTGATTCAGGCTTTGTTCTAAAGCAACGTGATTCTATAAACCAGTCAAGACAGACCACTATCAGTCTTGTTTAAAATTATGCATCTCCTGATTGGTAGGGGAATATACTGGAAATGCCCTTAAGCTACTAGAAACCAGTGGATTTTCTCCTTTTAACAGAACTCTGCAAACCACATGGCTGAAGGATAAAAGAATAACAGTAACAATAACAAAATAATACAACAGTAGTTTTCTACACTGTTGACAAGGAGCATTCTGGCCTCTTGTTTTTAGAAAAGATTGGCAGTTATCTGAGATGTATCTTAGAAAGTACCCAGATCTCACCTGTCAATAAGCAATGTTGTACTTCTGGTCCTTGGCCTCTAACTGTGCATGCATCATATTAGTACAATATCTACCTCTACAAGAATTACCCCAACACTTCTTTAAAACCTATAAGTTTTAGTAAAGAATTTGCAGTCAATGTTTCCTTCAAGATCATGGGAATTGTCAGAGTAGCTACACACCATGGTGCCTGAATATCTAGGCTGTCCCTCTGTAATTACCCACCATCTAATATAAGTTTGCTGTTAGTGTCAAGACTTAAGAAATAAAGAGGGGGGGGGGTAGCACCTTCAGTGCTTGTTTCACTTATGATCTACAAAGAGAACTCATTGGTAAGAGCTATTAAAAGGAAGGGCCATTTTTGTAATATCCCTGGATAGGTCAGATGGATTTCTAAAGCAGAATGATGTTTTTCTGACACAGAGACTAGTTGTTTGTACTATAAGAACAGACATTCGGATTGAGAACATGAAATATCCTCAGACAGGTAGATATAGATTCTTCATAGCAAACTACAAGAAGGAAACCACAACTTGAATGTTTATTCTGTGCAAAACAAGATCTCTTTCTGCTGTGTGCCTCATTCCTCCTCTAAGGACACCTTCCTGTGGTGTGGTGAAAAGTCTGACTTCTGCTACCTGATCGTCAACCAAGCAAAACAAGGAGAGAAACACAAGGCCTAAATCACAAAGTAAATGAGATTGGTAGTTCATAGGTTGGTAGTAGGCTATCGGCCCTAGGGCCTATAAAAGCCTAGCCATAACAATTCCCTGGCTGTTTCTTCCCACACTATTTACTTCCCTGGACACCTGTCTAGCAGGGCGACTAGCGTGATCCCCAGGGTGAATTTCCTTTCTCCCATCCAATCAAGGTTCCTTTTGAAGAGGGACAAGGAGATGCTCTGCTTGACATGTATGGGCAGTCTATTCCAGAGTCTGGGGAGTCTCTGGGTCAGGCACCTATCCCTCCAGCAGGTTTTGTTTATTGTGATGACAAGGTTTACATCCCTGGACCGTGGCTCTGAGGGATTGGCATTTCTTTAAGTGTAGCATGTCCAACAGCTCTGGGTTTGACATGGCCTTGTATGTTAAGCAAAGATTGCCTCTGAGTAGACTATATACATCAGAGTATAGTTGGAGTTTTTTGAAGGCGGTCAGCATAGGGCATCTGCCTTAGACCTGTGATTCTTTTAGTGAGGTATTTCTGCGGCCTTTCCAGTTGTTGCAGATGTCTTGAGAGGTACATACCAAATGGGGTGTTATTCTATAATGGGTCTAATGAGGGATGAGTACAGTGGGACAATGACCTCCTTTTTTCTGGATGAAGAGCCCTTAGTGATGAGGTGTGCCACATAGAAGGATTTCCTGACTGTTGTGGTGATGTGGTTATTGAAGGTGAGACCACTGTCCACCTGTGTCCCTAAGTCTCTTATCACACTTTTGGTGTTTAGTGTACTGCCACCTATGTGGTAATTCACGGGTACATGTTTTTTCCCAAAGGGGGTAACTATACATTTCTTGGCATTGAGCTTGAGCCCATGGCTCTGGCACCAAGCATTTGTTTCTGTAGGAGGATCCAAAGCCAACTATGTCGATACTGAGAACAGTCCAGAATGAGGATCAGTTTCAAAGCAAAACTGAAATGCTGGCCTCAAGCCGGTGGGCCTAGTGGCTCTCAATACCACAGATGTAGGTATTGAAGCCACAAACACCAAGAGGGCAATATTGGCAGAATTAAGACAACTGACACTGATATGAAGCATGCAGGAATCTCTCTTGGGCCCAAACCTCCCAATGCTGAAATAGGGGCTGAATAAGTACAGCAGATGGCAAGGTATGGATCCTTCTCTAGCTACCCCTAGATAATGGGGGGAGGGGGCACCCAGCCCAATCTGTGCCTTAACTAACCCCCTCAAAGTCCCAAAACATATGCAAAGACCACCTCCAAACAACTTTCAGACCTCCGAGAAAGGGCAGAAGAAATGCAAGAATTGAAATATCTAGCTAACTTATGATGTAAGCAGAAACTGCCTTCTCTTCCCCTCTAGAAAGGTCTTGGCAGTATACACAATGAGTTTCAGTAAATTTAGCAGGCAAGATGTTCCTCCTGGGCACTTTGGGTGAAGAAAATGTATCTATCCCCCTTCATTTTGTTTCTTCTAACTTTTCTTTTTTCCTTCAGTTTGTTCTTCTCTGTCTCTCCCGTCTATTTTCCTCAGAATGACAATCTGTTGAGCATCAACTTATTTTTACCACTCCAGCCTTGAGGTGATTTGTTCCTTGGCATATTACATATAAAGTGTGCCTGACCTGATGGTAGATCTTGTGCCTATAAGCGAAGCACTTTCTTTAAATCCTGAGATCTTGCCCATTATGCAGGACTCTGAATAATACCCAGCCCCCTGAAAACTCCTACCACAAAGTACCAGTAAAATCAACGACAACTCACAATTACAAATCAGTAACTACACAACAATTACCCTCATTTAAATGGCATAGTGTTAAAGAACAGCAAACTATTCTATGAAAGACTAGCCAGCAGTCAAGTTAAATGGATTGAGCAATGTGGCCTAACACCTAACACAGGAATGCGGAGGGGATAAATTCTGACAGGAAGAACTGAAAAGGAAGCTGAGAATTACGCAAAAACAGAAGTGATTAATTAAAGCTAATCTATCTAACATAAACTACACTAATAAATGGCAAACTGGCAAACTGAGAGGCAAAAATAGACTTATCAGTCTAATGAGGCTCAAGCCGAGGGATCTGCATCTCAGGTTGTTGAGCAGCAAATGAGATATGGTAGTGAGAACACGCCAAGTGGCATCAGATGGAAGAAGAACTCACACCTTGGGAAAAGCAACGCCAGATATGCTGCCACCTGCAGCAATCTAGACTTCCATTTGAAGTGTATGGAATGTTTCCTTTAAGATGCAATGTTTTCAGACTGAAATGTATGAAGCACAACGCTGTCTAATGGATTCTCCTAAAGAAATAACCATCACTTCAGTTTTCTTCATTCTAGAAAGATTTACTGTAGATGATGTTTAAAAAAATTGTGGACCAGAATATCATAGACCACTCTTTGCAATATACAAAATGGAGACAATTATAAACCATAGAGAAAAATGTTACAGTTCAGGAAACAGTGTTCATAAATATTTTTTACATCTTGAATACCACACAGTATAAAGCACTGTTAAAAGAATAACTCATCTCAACCCATGGCATCCTGGGATAAAGCCATGATAGAACTCCAGACAACTCAACTCTAACTGGTGGCATGGACACTAGTGATCCAGGAAGGGAGAATGGCAGAGAGCAACTGCCAATCTTTGGCCCATCTGGGGATGGAGTGGCTTCTCAGCTCACTAAAATCAGTAACACCTGCAGGATTGCAGCTGTACTGCCCACATCAAGAAGCCTAGCATTCACATTCTGCAGATGCTGCTCGCTTACCTAGGAGACTTAGCATGCATGGTAGCATTCAGGCACCTCCTGGTAAGCAGCCAACTGTGAACAATGCAAGCCACCAGGGATGGACTTAGAGGACTATATACATATAAAAGTTCTCTCACAGTGGCTAATGGCAACACTCTCGGCAGCAGACCACCCCATTAGGGTACTGAATGGGTACGTGGGATTTTGCCCTTTGAAGGAAAAATGGTTTATCGGATGTCTGGGGGGGGGCTTGATGGGCACTGTGCAGAAGGTAAGCCAAAAAAAGTAAAAAGAAGAATTTGTACATTTAAACCAAGGAAGAAGTAGTGTTTACACAACCCTATAACAAGCTTCAAAGCACACTGAACAGCAAAGAGAAAAAAAAGTTTTTATAATATATAGAACTCATATATATATATATATATATATATATATATATATATATATATATATATATATAATGTGTGTGTGTGTGTGTGTGTGTGTGCTGATCATGGAAATTAAGGTAGAACTTGGCTAGGCTAGCAAGGGCCCTAGGGCCATTAGCCTAGTAACTTCCTATGATCCTATAAAGCACAAAGAATACAGCTGCAAAAATCAAACAAATAGTGTTTTAAACATGATAAACACAAGATTTTTGAGGCAAAAGCCTATTCAAGGAAATATTCTGTCTGTATCACACAGTAAAAAGGAAGGAACAAAAAAGAAAATAAAAGCCAAACATAGCAAAAAAAGTACTCGTCACAGCAAGAAGAGTTCTGAAGGAGTAACAGATAAAACAACAAACTCTGATAAAGTATGTTTAGTGATCAGTTATCAAACACCACATAAAGCTACCAGTTCACTCTAGTGTTTTGTACCATAAGCCAACATAAATCATTCTTACAGTTTTTCAGAATATGAATTTTAAAATCCATTCACCCAAGGTATTGGAATGTTAAGATAATCAATGACAGTCACTTATCTTGCATACAATTTTAACTCGTGTGTGTGTGTGTGTGTGTGTGTGTGTGTGTGTGTGTGTGTGTGTGTGTGTGTGTGTGTGTGTGTGTGAAGAGGTACAAAGAGCAGTGTGATCACTAGAGGTGTAGTCAGGAACAAAGTCTAAACCTCATAGTAGGAATGCGTTGATCCTGAACCAATCCAAAGTTATTTCAATCAGTGACATTCTTTATTAATTTCCAGCATCTTCCATTGGCAAACATGCATAAACAAAAATCACATTTCCAAATTCAGTACTTTCTAGCATATTACTTCTGATCTAATTACCTAAACAATTTACTAATCACATGTCGGCACAGCAGATACAGTTGTAATCTCACAGCAAAATATTCCCCGGTTTGATTCTTGGCTGGGGTGCCTTCTGTGGGAGGTCTGCATTTCATTCCAGTGTTCGCATGGGTTTCCACTAGGTGCTCAGTTTTCCCTCCACATTCCAAGGACATACAGTAGATGGACTGGACTCTCTAAATTGGTCATAGGTATGAGTCTGCATGTGGGTGTGTGGTATTAAAGAACAACCACGGTAAGGCCAGCCACCCAGTGGTGTGAACCTTGGCTCTAGAAAAGTGTCACTGTTGAGGTGATACCTTGACCCCATGTGCATACATAGGAAAAAGGGGTTATGGAGGGATGGATGGATTTAGTTTGTTACAATAAAGTTTTGTTAAACAGAACATAATACATATATATATGTGTGTGTGTGTGTGTGTGTGTGTGTGTGTGTGTGTGTGTGTGTGTGTGTGTGTGTGTGTGTGTTGCTCGTCTATGGATGTGTACAATATATCACTGACAGCACATTAAAGCATTTCTTATACTGTTCCTTGTTTGTGCTCCTCCTCTCCACATCTTTAGTAGGTACCATAGTGGAATCCCTTACCTGTCCACAAAGTCTAGTATCACATTGGTCGTTGCCTTGGCAACAGCTTGGATCTCCTGCACTCCTTTGCTGTAATAGTTGTTGCCACAGTGCGCATACACTCCCACCAGCTCCACGCCTTCTGTCAGAGTAATATTTTTCGCAAGCTCCATGGATTCTGGATCTTCAGATCTTACCCCAGCTAAGACAGAAATAATATAAATTTAAGGGTCTAAACTGCAGTGGAGGGGGGCTGAAGACACTCCCCAGTCTTTCTGCTATCTAACCTAGCTGTTAGACCACAACACTGGCAACCAGATTTCTTAAACTAAAAGCACATTGCAGTCTCATGTCTTGTATAATGTTAAACAAATTGCTCAGCTTAGCAATATTTCAGGTGTACAGAAGGTAAAAAACCAAATACTTGAAAAGAAACTAAACCCAACAGTACTTTCCATGATGAATGTATGAAACCAACAAAGAAACAATGTGAGACTCCAGCTTTTCTGCTAATGTGGGCTACAACTCATGTCTTCTTGCACTAGTAGAGATTTAGGGTCTTGGGTACTGGGTCTCACTGTGCTGCCACACTTCTAAGTCTGTAGGACTACATAGAGCAGTTTATCAACCCTTAAAATAAGGTACTAGTGAGTCAGAAGTACAATGAGATGCTCAGCAGCTCGCACAAAACTTCCAACCTTAATTTAACAAAGTGATTGTGTTTTCAGGCTAAATCCCCGTTTTTTGGTTATTTTCCTTTTCTGAAAGGGAAAGCAAGTTTTTGCATCATTATTTATGTCACCAAGGTTTTAGAAGCACCCAAAAGAAAAAGGGTCATCAGTTGGCAGCTCCTATATGGTGACCGACTGCCTGAAACTTCATCAATGGACAATGTGACAGCAAACAGTAGATCGGCTAACAGCTGGCAGAGCTTACTTAAAAACAAAACACTGAAGCTTCAGGAGCTGGAGAAAGTGGCCACCCTGCACTCAGATGAACTGCACGATATTAACAAGGCTCTGTAAATGACACCGGCACTAAATGGAACTTTTGATCTAAAGTGGGGGACTTGGAAAATCATGGTTTCAGAAAAAAATGCATTTTGCCAACAATGAAGACAAAATGGAAAGCCCTGATCGTCTACCCTTTATACAAAATAAAATTTCAGCATGGTGGGCAGTGTGACGCCCCAACACTAACCCAGTAATCAAGCAGCCTCAATCCTCACCACACACTGGGACGATGGCAAGTACACACACAGTAAAGTTCAATTTCCCTTAAGAGCACACAGAGATCAGTCTGTGGCTGGTTTCCCCTCTTTCTCTGGATCCCCAATAAAACTCCCCACTGGCACAGCTATAGGGTTGAGATATCAGTTGAATGGCCAAACCAAGATATCCAGTACTCTTTTCTGTCCAACCAGTGCTTCATGTCCCTGCCCAAGTAGCTGACACACACACACACACACACACACACACACACACACACACACACACACACACACACACACTCCTTGGGATTTGATTTATATACAAACATACCCACATGGGAAAGGCTGGCACAGATTTACTAGCTATGCTCCCTTCTGCCCAGACTACAAGGAGGTTCCTACTGCCACCAGCCAACTCATATCAGCTACTTTAAGGCCTTAACAAAGGGTGTCCAATCTTACTGTGTAATGTTACTATTAATCCAAATGGTAGTCTGACCAAGAGCAAGGCTATTTAGGTGGCCTGTTAAATATAATAATACTAAATAAAAGAACAAGACAATACTCAGCAAGTAATCCATTACATTAGAGTTCAAAATCACAGGAAATATTTAAAACAACATTGCAGAACAGTCTTAAGTAAATAAAGAAAACATCTAAGCTACACATTACTATATTCCTATCTGAATCTAAAATAGTTACTATGTCCTAAAAACTTTCTTAGAGCAAGGCAAGTGCAGATGTGGTGATGAGTGGATGTTCTTGTTAGGTCAAAGATGAAATACAAAATGCCCAGTCTCTCTCTGAGTTAGTTCTTAAATTAATATCAAATATTACTGCTGGGTTAGCTTGGATGTCATCAATTTTTGTCACCTGACTTTCAGTTACCAAGCTAAACCCACATTGTCAGAAACTAATAGAATTTAGCATCTCTCTGTAAAAAAATTCATATCTCTCAGATGTTTGTTGATCCTGGGACTCATAAAATAATAAAACACCTCTACATCTCAAACCTAGTAATGACTTCTCTTTCATGACAATACAAAAAACTTCCAGCTCTAGACACTGTGTCTGCCACTGCACTGAAACTGAAAAATAACATCTTCTGTTTATGGACCAGTAATTCTAAAAAACAAAATTTAATTTCAACTATTGTCTCTGAATTTTTTCAAGTTAACTTCTTAAATTCCAGTTTCCATTAAACATGTACATCTAAACGGTCAGAATAATGCAGGTACATTCCTACTCTATTCCAGTAGGGCATGCTGTGGTTACATTTTAGTTCAGTACTATACACACACTTCTGCATAAATCAAATCAGTATTCACAAATGACATAAGAATTATTTATAAAATTCCCGATAGCGGGGCTGGCAGTGTGACAGGCAGATATACCAATTGCAGTAGGTAATGGCTAAACAAGTACACAGGGTATTCACTCTGATGGATACAATAAATTCCTTTCCTCAGTCCAACATGGTTTGTTTTATCATTTATGCACTATGGGGGGGGGGTAGACATTCTTATCTGTAGGGGCACCTTGCTTAACTTTTAATGAGTAAAGATGGTTGCTGTGTAACTTGTAATCAGGACCGGCCTTAGCAATAGCATGGCCTAGTTTGGACTATTTTTGAGGCCTCTCATTAATCACCTCACCTCTCCCTCCAATCGCTGGCTTCTTGAACTTAAGACTGTTTTAGATTAGATATGACAAATGTACATTACTGCTGTGTATTAAAACACATTTCTTTATTAGACTGTATTTTGTTATAAGACATGTTAAAACTGAAGTAAACAGCTGACCTTCTGGATTCCCCCCCCCCCCGCCCCCATCCACCTCACTTAGGCACACTTTAAGGGGCCTGTTTGATGGGTCACTATCTGTCTGCATGGTCTATCACCAGAGGGGGAGTACCCTATTTACCAGTAAGCATGTTCCCAAAGTATACTCTACTGCCTGGATCTCCTAAACTTGGGTAGAAACCTGGGTAGGAAATACCATACACTTCTTTTTTAAAATTTTATTGCATTGTATTTTATTTTTGATGTCTTTTTTTTCGTCTCCTTTTCCATTCTTACCCTCATTTGGCTCATGTCTTACTGTCCTTTACATCCCATGCCCAACAGCTGTACATACGACAAATACTTTGTTTTTAGTATATTACTTTCTCCATGGAAACATTTTATTATACAATGTTATAACAGCTTACATGTACTCTTCTTACTTATTTTACTGTTTATATTATCTGGAGTTATACTTCTCTGCATTCGTTTTTTTTTCATTACCACTGTTGCATGGATATTGATTGACTATTTCTTTGCTTGTTTTCCTCTGTGTTACTTTAACACTATCAGCAAAGTGGATCATTTTCTTATTCACCTCTCACAACACTCAGCATCTACATCTCATATTTAACTTTTCTGGGATTATTTTTCTCCTATCTGTGACTGCAACAAGCATTTCTCTGCCATACTGCTTAACTGGTAACATTCCATACTGCTTAACTGGTAACATTCGGCTACCTGTCTTAGTGATCAGACGATACCTTAAGCCACAGTATCTGCATTGGTCTGTGCTTACTAGTGTTTGTTTTCACTTTGAGACTGACTACTCCAGTTATTTCTTGTAACGTTATTCACTAACAACTGTGCATAAACCCTACATCAGCAAGAGAACCAAATGAAAACAGCACCTCTTTATCAGTCTTCAAAATAAGTGTAGTCTTATCTACTGATACAGTAACTAGAGTGGTTCACAAAGGTTAATACAACTAGTTTCAGGATGAAAACCCAGTTGAGCACTCAGCAGCAGCAAATGATTATAATGGGAGTGTAAGCAGTAAACACTGTGACCCATGAAAAATGCATGAAGGTGACTAATAATACTGGAATTGTTAAGTCCTATGGGAGCAGTTGTACAGAGGGAAAATGTCTTGCAGTCTACTGTAGTGTATCCTAGGCAAATCTTTGGGTTATGTAAGACATCATGACCCTGTCATAGCCTAGTGCATGCCCCCCTGAGGGAGCGGGGCCCTATTGAGCCAAACTGGTCCAACTGGCCTAAGGCCAGCTGTGCCTGTAATGGTTATGTTAGACAGACCAGAGTTACTTTGGTTAGTAAATACATTCCTCTTTATACTACTACAACAACAGAAGCAGTCAACGTGTAGATCACTGTTACTGGAAGAGGATCTTAAACTCAGATAAAATACATTCAGGCTCCAGATAAGGTCATTCTCCCTTTGGGTACTTTTTTGCCAGATATATTTAGCCTGTTTTTTTTAATTATTTATTTATTTTTTGGTGCTAATAAGACAATATGATATTCTAACTCCTGCGTATGCATGTATCTCTTACTCTGACACAAAACATTCTCCCAGACTGACAAGATCCAGGCAACATGAAATCATATCCAGACCGATTGCATTATCTGACCATGCCCACCACGCCCACCTTGTCTACCCAGTGATCACTAAAACAGCCTTATCCAATAAAGTCTCCAGAACTGATCCCGATATCCGCAAAGGAGATTCCATTTAGAAGTGGATTTCACAACTTTGCTCACAAATCCAAGAAAATCATCTGAGTGGTATAGAGGTAATAGGAGTTATCTGGGATCTTGTCCAAGATATTGTACACAAGGCAAATTAACATTGTAAACAAAAGGAGGCTAGGACAGGATTCCAAGGTGAAAGATTAAACACTTGGTGTCACACCGTATACATATGACGAACACTGGGAAGCTATCTTATGTATAGCAACATCACAATTTAGAGAATACATTTCTGCTATTAATATGTTAAACACATGCAACTGAAGTATTTTTCCTATTTATCTTCAGCCTAAAACAATGAGTAAGAAGGTCACTGAAAAAACAATCAGTAAAAACAAAATGAAAACTCCAGCAAAGCTAGAACTTCAACTCAGGTTGGGAGGGTGGCCTAATGGTTAAGGTGTTTGCCTTACAAACACAAGGTGCAGGGTTTGAGTCAAGAGCTCTTGGATCATGTGGCCCAGTCAGGTGTGACCCTAGCCCCAAGTAGCATCCTGCCTTCGCCCAGAATGGTTCCACAGTATAAGGACAAAATGATTGACTTCAACAATTGGCTAAGCTTCTGGTGTCATTCAAAGGGGATCCAGTATCTGTCTGCCTGAGAAGAGATGATCGACAAACCACGATGCTTTGCCAGAGATGATCTGCACCTGTCACCCCTAGGATTCAGGTTACTAGCTAAAGCTCTTGCCACCCCTATAGTGCCTTTTTTAGGCAAGGTTCAAAGGATAAAAAACACTACCATAACAGATACAAGCATGCAAAATCTGAAGGTAATGCTACTCAATGGTAGAAGTCTAAACCTCAAAATGCACTCTCTTGAGGCACTCCTAAAAACGGAGAGCATCGATATCTGTGCAGTAACTGAGACCTGGTTTAAGGCTCCAGAGAGCACCCCTGCAATACCAGGCTACAACTCTTACCACACATTTCGGCCACAAAACCAAGACCAAAACACTAAAAGTGGAGGAGTGTCTATATTCACCAAGGATATTCACACCTCCAGGCTAGTGGCCCAACACAATGCATCTGAAAATCTCCAGGTATAACTAACACTAGGTAAGACTGCAATCCAAATTACAGCTTGCTACAGATCCCCCACCATGCCCCACAGAGATCCTCACTACACCTTTTTAAACATACTGGAAAATATTAAGATACAACCAAACACCCTAATACTGGGTGATTTCAACTACCCTGCCATTAAATGGGAAAACTACTCGGGTACCAACTCCTTTTCCCAATGGTTCTTTGAATTCATAAATTCCAACACCCTGGAACAACTAATCCATTGTCCCACCAGGGGCTCCAATATCCTAGACCTGGTCATTATCAACATGGGAGATAGATGCTCCACACTAGTGGTCACCCCCTCATTGGTCAGGTCTGACCATAAGCAAATCACCCTTGACATCCACATCCCACCTCCTTAAAAAACTTCTCCAAAGCCAACTTCATGTTACTGAAGTCAGAAGTGACAAACTTCACGACACCCATGCAGATGGGATCTGAAAGTTCGACTGCAGAATCCTACACTAAGGCACTGTACAAGCACATCCACTTGTGCATGAATCGTGCCATCCCAAATAGAACCAATATGCTCTTCTCCAAAAAAAGGAAGCCAATCTGGTGGTCCCCTGCTATAAACAAACTATACAACAGAAGGAAAAACTGTTGTAGAAAAGAGGAAAATCCCAGGATGCAAAAAACTCCCTCACCAGCCTCAGTAAGAAGCTGAGATCTCTCATAAAATCCACAAAAGCTAGTTACAAAAATAAAATTGCCAAAGATTCCAAAGACAACCACAAGGCATTCTAGAGTTATGTCAAGAATCTAAATGGCAATGCTCAGATCTGCTCTGAGCTACAACAGAATGGCATTAAATATACTGATCCCAAGGATATTGCCAATATCCTGGCAGATCGATTTAGTGCCAACTTCACCCCCCTCAAGGGCCCATCTCAATACCAAAAGATTGCCAAATTCCAGTAATCACGGCCACGCAGGTAGAAACTGCACTCTCCAAAGCTAAGAATACAGCATCCATGGGACCAGATGACATCCCAGGCTGTGTACTACATGAACTACAAAATGAACTGGTACCTCACCTAAGTGTCATGTTTAATCACAGCCTCACCTCAGGCTTCGTGCCCACTGAGTGGTGCACAGCTACAGTTATTCCATTCCACAAGGGGGGAATCCGCCTTGGATCCCGGGAACTACCGTCCCATCAGTCTGACAAGCCCGTTCTGCAAGGGCATGGAACGCATTATCATGGAACTTATAAGCAAAGACATTGGCAACCTTCCAACACTGGACCCCACCCAGTTTGGGTTTGTGAAGGGCTGATCTTGTCTCCTGAATCTGACTGACTTCTTCGAATCAGTCTCCAGAGCTGTGGACGAGGGTAAGGCGGTCCACACAGCCTATCTGGACCTCGCCAAGGCCTTTGACATCATCCCCCACTCTGGAATCATAGATAAACTTACTAAGCTGGGCATACATCCCTACGTCACTCGATGGGTTGTCAACTGGCTTACTGACAGAACCCAAACTGTAAAGGTAACCAACTCCAAATCCAGCTCCAGACAAGTGACAAATGGAGTATGTCAGGGTTCAGTCCTGGGACCACTCTTGTTTGGCATCTACTTCTCTGAAGTACAGGCCAACACTAAGGGACTCTGGCTAACAAAGTTCATAGATGACTGCAAACTGGGAGCCATTATTGAATCCCCAAATGATGTGAATATTCTACAAAAGGGTCTTACAGAAACAGATGCCTGGTGCCAGAGCCATGGGCTCAAGCTTAATGCCAAGAAATGTATAGTTATCCCCTTTGGAAAAAAACATGTACCCATGAATTACCACATAGGTGGCAGTGCACTAAACATCGAAAGTGTGATGAGAGTCTTAGGGACACAGGTGGACAGTGGTCTCACTTTCGATAACCACATCACTACAACAGTCAGGAAATCCTTCTATGTGGCACACCTCATCACTAGGGGCTTTTCATCCAGAAAAAAGGAGGTCATTGTCCCACTGTACTCATCCTTCATTAGACCCATCATAGAGTACAATGCCCCATTTGGTATTTACCTCACAAGACATCTTCAACAGCTGGAAAGGCCACAGAAATACCTCACTAAAAGAATCACAGGCCTAAAGCAGATGCCATATGCTGACCATCTAAAAAAAAAAACTCCAGCTATACTCTGTGGCATATTATCTACTCAGAGGCGATCTCTGCTTTGACATAGGAGGCCATGTCAAATCCTGAGCTGTTGGACATGCTCCACAAAGAAATCTCAATCCCTCAGAGCCACACGCTCCAGGGATCTTAACCTTGTCATCATAATGAATAAAACATGCTGGAGGGATAGGTTCCTGACCCAGAGACTCCCCATACTCTGGAATAGACTGCCCATACATGTCAAGCAGAGTGCCTCATTGGCCCTCTTCAAAAGGAACCTTGATGACTGGATGGGAGATAGGAAATTCACCCCAGGGATCATGTCAGATGCCCTACTAGACAGGGGTCCAGAGAAGTAAATATTGTGGGAAGAAATATCCACGGAATTGTTATGGCTAGGCTTGTATAGGCCCTAGGACTGATAGCCTAGTACCAGCCTATGAACCTATGAGTGACCTCCCACACCTCTTGTATCAGAAGCACATGGGGTATATGAAAATGATCCTTATGAACAACAGGTGTTTCAGCTAATTGGCGATTCTGAATGCCCATGACTTGTTTCGTCATTTTAATGGACAATTTCAGGCCAACAGACCCAAACCCCACTAGCTGTGGATATGCATATTTCGGCCTTATGGCCTCATCAGCACAGCACAAGCAGAGTGTTTGACTAAGCATTAGAAACAGGGCTGTTATACCCAGCTCATGTTCATTATCATTAGGGTCACAGCAAAAATATCCCAAACAACAAACTAAAACAATGTGTAAGGTCACTGAAAAACCAATCAGTAAAAACAAAATCAAAGCTAGAACTTCCAGAGTGAACTCCCAAACCTGTTGTATCAGAGGCACATGAGATATATGCAAATGATCCTTATGAACATCATGTGTTTCAGCTAATTGGCGATTCTGAATGCCCATGACTTGTTTTAGAAAACCCTAGCCTTTAGGCTGTGATTTCAAAGGGCAGTTACCTTAATTGGATTGGATATTAACAACCATACCACTAATGCAGGTATAATACCAGTTCCCCTAAGCGACCACCTACCAGCCTTCATAGACCGCCTACCCTCTCACATAGACCGCCTACCCTCTCACATAGATAAACACCAACTCAAGCAATCCTGCAACCTAACCTCCTTCAGCCCCGAAATCTTCTCAGAAAGCCTTAAGATTACTGACTGGTCTCCCCTAAGAAGCCTTCCACTAGCTAATGCTGTATCGTATTTTAACCATACTTTCCTTACTCTACTAGATAAACTAGCCCCCCTCCAATCCAAATGCATCAGAACTAATCCCTGCCCTGGCTATCCCAGGAAACTAAACAGATAATAAAACATTGAGACAAAGTGGAAACAGTACCAAAAACAGAAAAACCCAACACCCACCAAGAATTTAAACATCTATGTAAACTAGCCAAAAAAATTAACAAAAGATCGCAAAACCTACTACTGCAATCCAAGCACTCAACTAACCCAAAAAAATTCTGGACCTCCATCTCCTCAATTCTCAACCCCGGTAATAAAGCCAACCCTTACCCTGATCCTAAGCTCACCAGCCTTGAAACAGCCACACAATTCAACACATTCTTTACAGACTGCATAGCTAAACTATCCTCCACTTTCCCCTAACCCCCATACCAACACAACCCCCTCACCCTGTCCCCAAACCCTCCTCCTCACCCTTCTTCACCTCCCCTATTCTCCCTTAAACCTGTCTCCACTAACACTATAAAAAAGACTATTCCTAAAGCTAAAACCATGCCGCAATGCCAAAGACAACCTACCAGCAAATTTCCTTAAACTATCCGCTGAATCCATAGCCTATCCCATATCTATTCTTATAAATAGATCTATGCACGAATCCCAAGTACCAACCATCTGGTGACGCATTCATCATCCCTCTCCACAAAAGTGGTAAGAACACAGACACTAACAACTTCAGGCCCATAGCTGTACTCTTGCCTCTCTCTAAAAATCTAGAAAAATCCATCCACTCAACTCATGCCATACCTAACCCACCACAACCTCCTCTCTCCCACCCAATATGGCTTCCACCATGACAGCTCTCCTTTCCTTTCTTGAGAAGGTCAACCCAGCATGTGACAGTGGCAAATACGTATCCTCACTGCTTCTAGACCTCTCAAAGGCATTCAATACCATCTCCCACTCATTACTCCTGTCCCAGCTGTCACACGTGCACCTCCCTCCCTCAACCTTAGCCTGGTTCTCCAGCTACCTTTCCATGTGCCAACAGGCTGGCAATGGAAAGAGTCAACCTCACCATTACCTACACCCACAGGAGTTCCACAAGGATCTGTAATGGGCCCACTCCTCTAACATATTCATCAACAACTTCCACCACTCTGTCCCCAACACCTCAGTTATCCAATATGCTGATGACTCCACCATCATCTGCTCAGCCTCCTGCCCCTCCAAACTTCTACTCAAAATCTAAACAGCCTTCTCCAAAACAGAATCATGGATGCAATCCAATCACCTAGCCCTAAACGCCAACAAAACAAAACTAATGATTTTCACTCCTACCAAAACTTCCCAATTCAACAAAGACCTATTTTCCATCAAAAGCCACAATAACACTCCTCTAATCGTTCCCAGTACCAATGTACTTGGCATTACCACTGATGAAAACCTAAAAATTGACTTCCACATCCTCTCTGCAATCAAAAAACCCACCAGAAAATCGGTCTCCTCTACAGACACAACTGCTACCTCACCCCCTCCTCCCAACAAAACCTCACATCTACCTTCCTTTTCCCCTCTCTCTTGTACAGTGCTCCCCTATTCTCCAACCTAAAACTTGGCCTCCATCCTAAACTCAAAGCTTGTTACAGCAAAATCTGCAAATTTGCAACCAATTCTAAGAACTCTTCCCATC
This sequence comes from Protopterus annectens, assembly GCF_019279795.1. Taxonomy (NCBI): domain Eukaryota; kingdom Metazoa; phylum Chordata; order Ceratodontiformes; family Protopteridae; genus Protopterus; species Protopterus annectens. The sequence goes on from NC_056731.1 coordinate 1,916,432,027, forward strand.
ACTGCCACTCTCTACACACCCTCAATTGGCTAGAACTCCCCAACCACCTAATATACCTACAACTTAGAAGAGCCCATAAACTCATCTTCAAACCAACAGAATGCCCTTCTCTTGCCAAATCTCTTATACCCTACGCACCCAGCCGCTCCCTAAGATCCAAAGGCCAAAACCTCCTACAAGTGCACAAACCCTTACACCCACCTGGCCAACTACTACTATCCCATACCATAGCCAAAGTGTGGGACTCACTATCCCCCCACTACGTAACTTACCAAATCATAACAACTTCAAATCCATGCTTCTCTCCCATCTGTCCCCCAAAGGGAATGTCCTTCACATCATACCTCTCAACCTAGAAACATCAAAAATCTGGACAAAATCCATGAAAAATAGGTACAAATCTGTACACTGATTAACATCTGATTTGCATACATAATTATGTAACCCCACCCACTCCAATGCAATTGTGGGATACCAACTTTCAAATGCAAACTGAAGAACAAGCAACCAAAATATGACACCAGAGTCCCACTGCAGCCACACCACTATCCCATTACCTGGCTATTTCGCCCCATTTACTATAAACACTAATGTGCGCATACTGCTTTACTTCCACAATGATTATTTGGATTTTATTTTTACAGCACAACAATGCACAAACACTAAAAGACATCTGGTAAATGCAATACTGTTTCACAATAAAAATAGACTTGGCATTAAAACTTACATTCATTGAAATAGCATTAAAACCCACACCACATCCAAAGAAAAGGCATCTGGCCAGTGGTGGATAAAGATTACCTTTGAGCTGTTTTCAAATCATTGGCCCCTTTCAGATAAAACAAGAAATATACATGTGTTCTTTTTTTGATGCACCTTACTGACTTTATTAAATTATATTCCTTGTATAATACAGCACCCTTGTCAGACAGAGTGCATTTTAAATTTATTGTTTAAACATTTTTTTCAGTAGACTTACTGAAGGCAATGAAACAAAATGCATGAACCAATAATGCCAAAACTGCCCAATTCAGAACATTTTCCATCATAAAAGTCTACTTCCACACCCACACTATTAAAAGAATGACATCAGTGTAAGCCATCAGCTTCTCACACATTTTCAATTTCATTTTTTCGGGGGGGGGGCAAAGGGTCAAAAACCAGGGACACATTTTAAACATTGCTTGTATAATTTTGTAAAGTTGCTGGAACAAAATGTTGTGTTACCACCATGCATTTCACTAGTAGGTCTTGAACCCACAACCCTCTGTACTACAGTCAGAGCACCATACCACTATGGTGACTCAGCAGCTTCCTGAAAAATAGGAAGAATGAAACTTACTGGCTATCATTTAGTGAATTCATTTCTCACTTCTCACCATAGCTCTCAACCTCTTAGCACAAAAAACCTGGACAAACAAAGCCAATAATGGGAGAATACAAATTTAGCTCTCACTATAGCTCCCAACTCTTAGCACAAAAAACTGGGGAATACAAATTCAGTTCTCACTCAACTCTTAGCAGAAAGAACCCAGGGAAATACAAATTCAGTTCTCACTATAGCTCTCAACTCAGCACAAAACACCTGAGGAATACAAATTCAGTTGTCACTATAGCTGTCAACTCTTAGAAAATACCTGGGGGAATACAAATTCACTTCTCAGTATAGCTCTCAACTTATAGCACAAAAAACCTAGGCAAAGCTCACAAGTGGTGGTGGTTAGGGACTTCAGGCTTTTTTACCCTGTACTAAAGGTACAGGGTTTGAGCCTGAGTACCTCTAGCCACCAGGTATATTGAACAGGGGCATTTTCACACACACACACATACACCCCCCCCCCCCCGAGAGGTATGATACACTGCAGTGCCTTAAATGTGTTATGTGCACTATGAGGCGGTCATGTAGCAACACCATCGCTGTAGTATTATAATGCTGGAATGGGACACATATCCAATAGGTAGATCCTCAACTGTACTTATCTACCGATCCCAGAAATTTCAGCCCACTTCTGAACTTGGGCATAAGGCAGATCAGTAAACCATAGAACTGTGTCTGTAATGGAGACCAGTGTTACCTGTGTTGCAATGCACTGTAGTTTGTAACCGTGCGTGCGTGTCTTTTGTCAGGGGCTCGGATGAATGCAACAAGTTTAGTCATGAAGTTTGATTATTTGCCAACAAGCCAACCAATGTCAGGGCAAATAAAATGGTATTCCAACACACACACACAGCTATCTGAACTAAACTTACACTTTTAGTTTAAGTAGCTAATCGCTGAATCATATTAAAAATGTACGCTATCCCTTTCCAGTTGGATGTGGACATAGTACAGTTGTGTACACCTACCATAAATGTAGATGTTCAAGTGTCTTCACTGTTGCAGTCATGACTGTAGGGTTCTCCCCTGCCGGCAGGCAGCCCTCGGTTGGCCAGAATCCCAAAGTCTGGGTCCGGCATCAGCTGTTCAACCATGCTCTCTGACGTCAGAGCGCCAGGAGTACAAAGCTGACAGCCGACGCCATCTTCTCCAGTTTTTCTTGCCCCAGATGTCAGGAGTCCCAAAATGAAAAAGGTCGCATAACCTTTGCAAATACACCTCAGAAGAATGGTGAAAAAAGGAAATGCACAAAAGTAAAAATAAGAGGGGACAGGAGGGAGGGAAACCCAGACTGCAACAGTGAAGCCACTCGAACATCTACATTTATGGTAGGTGTACACAACTGTACTATGTTCATCATGTTTCACTGTTGCAGTCATGACTGTAGGGTAGAATCCCAAAGCTGAAAGAAAGAGAGGTGGTCATAAAGAGGAAGGCGCAGCTAAAAGGCCCTGCAAGACTGCAGAGGCAAAGCCTGCCCTAGAGTTAGAGTAGAGAGGTAGATTGTAGTGCTTAGAAAAAGTATGCACTGAACTCCAAGTTGCAGCTTCCAAAATGTCCTTGGTAGGAACTCCCCTGAGGAAGGCCGCAGAAGTGGCAGCAGCTCTGGTGGAATGAGTCCATATACTCCCTGGGATTTGCTTTCCATGGTGAGAATAACAAAATCTGATTCCATGAGCAATCCATTTAGAAATGGTCTGTTTTAAAATGGCTTTACCTTGGGAACTTGAAGCATAAGAAACAAATAATTGTTCTGATTTTCTAATGTCCTTGGTTCTGTTCAGGTAAAAACGTAGTTGTCTGTGTACATCCAAGGAATGTAAGATCCTTTCCCCTTTATTTTGAGGAGTGGGGAAAAAGGTTGGCAAGTGGATAGTTTGATTTAAAGCCACTTTGGAAACCACCTTAGGCATGAAGGTAGGATTAGTCCTCAAAGATACCCTGGCTTGATGAAAAATAATATAAGGCTCCACAGCCATAAGAGCTTGTAACTCTGAAACTCTCCTGGCAGAGGTTAGGGCTAACAGGATAGCTGTCTTCCAAGATAAAAACTTGATGTCATAAGAGGCAGCAGGCTCAAAAGGAGGCAAAGTTAGATTTTCCAAAACATAGTTGAGATCCCAAGCAGGAATGGGAGGAGATCTAGGAGGTCTTAAGTTCTTAGCTCCTCTGAGAAACTGTCTCATGAGCTGGTGGGAAAAGATTGGAGGGTCTGTATTATAATGAGCAGAAATAGCAGAGGCATGTATCTTAATGGAAGAGAAAGAAGAGGAAGAGGCGGAAAGGCATATCCCGAGAGGTTCCTCCAACTGAATGACAGGGCGTCCACTTTCCAAGCTTCTCTGTGGAAAGTCCTGGTGCAAAAAGTCTGTAGTTGATGATTGAGATGGGATGCAAAGAAGTCTATGTGAGGACATCCCCAGACTGCTGTTGTCATCCTGAATATTTTGGTGTCCAGCATCCACTCGTGCGGATCTGAAAGGTTTCTGCTCAGACTGTCTGCCAGGATGTTTAGCTTCCCTGGTAGAAACTGAGCTTGAAGGTCCAGATTGCAAGCTAGAGCTGTGTTCCATAGATCCATGGCTAACCTGCAAAGGGGGTAGGAATGAGATCCCCCTTGCTTGTTTATGTACCACATAACTGTGGTGTTGTCTGTCCGTATTAGCAGTTGTCCTGGTTGTAAAAGATTCCTGAAGGCCAACAGAGCTTTCTGAATGGCTAACATTTCTTTTAAATTGATATGCAGGTGCTTCTGATCCTTTGTCCAAAGGCCCCGCAAACAATTGCTCTGAAAATGGGTTCCCCAAGCATAATCTGAGGCGTCCATGGTTAGAATTGGAGTGGCAGGAGGCAGACAGAAGGGTTTCCCTTTGTTTAGAGCACATGCCCTGGACCACCAAAGAAATTCCTTTTGAAGGCAAGGAAGGACGGAGATCAGTATGTCTAAACTGTGGCAATGCTGAGACCATACACTTTTTAGGTACCACTGTATTTTCCTCATGTGTAGTCTTGCATATGGTACGAGAAGGATGCAGGAGGCCATGTAACCCAAAGCCTGCAGGAATTTCCTTGCAGATAGTTGAGTTAGAGTTGCCAAGGTTCTGAAAGTTGAAGCCAGCTGTAATTGTTTTTCAGATGTCAGAAATGCCATCTGGGTTGTGGTGTTTAGAAGTGCACCCAGAAAAGTTATCTGTTGTGATGGTGTCAGATTTGACTTTTTTATGTTTACAGAGAATCCCAGGAACTTGAGAAGGTTCTGTACAAATTCTAGATGCTGGAGTAAGACATCCTTGCTGTCTGCCTGAATTAGACAATCGTCCAGATAAGGGTAAATTTGAATTCCCTTGAGTCTGCAGTAAGCTACTACTGGAGCCAGGCATTTGGTGAAGACCCTGGGCGCAGCAGACAATCCAAAGGGCAGCGCAGAGAATTGAAAGTGCCTCGATCCAGCCTTGAACCTGAGGTATTTTCTGCGATCCTCCCTGATGGAAATGTGTAAATATGCCTCCTTTAAATCCAAAGTTACCATCCATGCATCTTTGGACAGCATTGGAAGTAGCTGCTGTAGAGTAAGCATCTTGAATTTTAGAATCTCTAGAAAGGTGTTCAAGACCGACAGATACAGAATGGGTCTCCATGAATTTTGCTTGCTTGGGACTAGAAAGAGCCTTGAGTAAAAACCTTTTCCCATCTCTGAAAGAGGAACCCATTCTATGGCATTCATAGCCAAAAGAGCTTCCACCTGGTTTAAGGCCTCCATCCATTGATGTTTTGGAAGGTCTGGCCATCCGCTTGGCCTTGGCAAGGTATGAAAATGGAATTTGTAACCTCTTAAAACCACATCCAAAACCCACTTGTCTTGGGTTATTTGAGTCCAATTTTGATAAAAAAGAGAGAGTTTTCCTCCGAGAGGGGCTTCCAGGCAAGAAGATCCTGTAGCCCAACAGAGGGAGTCATTGAGTTTGTTTCCTTTGAGACTGTGACCTGTCCTCTCCTCCCCTAAGGGTGGAAGCAGTCCACTGTCTTGGTCTATAAGCAGCTTGTGTTTGAGGCCTCCCTCTGGAGCATCTATATCTACCCCTCTGATGCCTGTCCAAAGTGGGAAAAGACCAATTTTTTGAAGGCCAATGCCTGCTAAATCTAGGTGGCTGTACTTGTAAGAAATCTTTAACTGTTTGCATGGATTTCGCCTTATCCTCCATCTTTTTAATCACCTCTTCAGCTTTTGATCCAAACAAAACATTATGCTCAACAGGAGCATCCAATAATTTAGCCTTTACTTGTTCAGGTAAATTTTGTTCCTTTAGCCATGCATGCCTTCTAATGACTGTGCCAGAGGCCGCAGCCCTACAAGAAGTCTCCAAAGCATCAAATCCACAGTGTAAACCATGCTTCCCAACCTGTTCAGTGGCATGCAATAAGTCATGTAATTCCGTATCATCTGCACAGGCAGAAATGGAAGTAAGCATTTGTTTTAAGACAGACAAGAGAAATTGCTGGCATTTAAGCACATGAAACTGACAGTTTAAAGCCCTAATGGACAAAGTAGCAGAAGTGTACACCTTTTTGCCCCATCTTTCTAAGGATCGAGAATCCTTTTCAGTAGGAATGGGATTTTTGGCAGAAGCAGCCTTAACTCCCTTAGGACCCTGAGAAATGGTTTCAGGATCAGCAGAAGGGTTCTTGTATAAAAACTGATGGGAATCAGAAACCCTGTAATATCTATCAGGCTTAACAGCAGCAGGAGGAAAAGAGTCAGGGGTTAGGTTGGCCTCCGAAAAGGCATCATCCACAATATCCAAAACAGGAGGAATAGCCAGGGGTCTATGCTGGGGATGAAGAAGAAAATCCCTTAGCCTTTTCTTGGATTCTGAATACTTCTGTCCTTCCCAGTGGAAATGTTCCCTCATTTCATGCAAAGTTTCCCCAAAAGAGAAATCCTCAGGGGGAGAAGCTGAAGGAATGGATTCTTCAGCATCAGAATCCTCATAAGGAGTGAAAGAATATTCCTGATCTATAAAGAAACTGAGGAGACAGAAGCCTGATCAGAGGAATCATAATAAACATCCTGCCTTGGCCTTTTGTCTGGAGGGGGATGTGAACCCCTAATCATAGTAAGTAAATCCTCCGCCATCTTGAGTAACTGTTTCTGTGACTTGGGAGCCAGTTCAGAAGAGGCCTGTGTTGAAGTCTTTGATTTAGAAGGAGTCTTTGCCTTTGTCTTTGGCTTTGCCTTTACTAGTAGCTGAGTAGGCCTGAAAACCCCTTCAGAAGCCGGTACCTGCACAGCGGCTCCGGACCCATCCAAACCGACGACAGGGGCTGCAAAAGCGCCTCACTGATGACGGCCGAACCTGAAGCTGGCTCCGCTTGTGCGCTATTGTCAGATTTGGATCTCGGAGGCCTATCTTTATCCTTGCAACATTTATGAACTCCGGTAGCCGGGACCGTATCAGACATTTTGTAGTAAAAACGTCTACTGAAGTAATGAAAAGCAAAATCATACCTTCTTTTAATTGTACGCTGATTGAATCTAGCACAAAACTGACAACTAGCTACGTTGTGGTCAGGGCCTAAGCAAGGAATACAGTAAGAATGAAAATCCTTATGAGGTATTTGCTTCCCACATGAAATGCAATTATTAACTTTTTCTGACATCGGATTGGAGCAAGAAAAAAGTTTCCACAACGGGGTACTTAGCTTAGAGTGGAGAAGAAAGTCTTCGGACCGAAGGATATCAGAAAAATTCGTCAGGAGTCAGCCGACTGGCACTTGCGAACTGCTATCACCGCATGGCAAGAAAGACTGGAGAAGATGGCGTCGGCTGTCAGCTTTGTACTCCTGGCGCTCTGACGTCAGGGAGCATGGTTGAACAGCCGACGCCAGACCCAGACTTTGGGATTCTGGCCGACCGATGGCTGCCTGCCGGCAGGGGAGAACCCTACAGTCATGACTGCAACAGTGAAACACGATGAACATCAGTGTTTTCACTTTGCTGCAGTAATTACACAGTTTTCAAATGGAAGGAAAATGTGACATTGTTCAACAATAAAATACAAAGCGATCCAAAATACAAGGTGAAAAACTGCTCATCGAATGTGTAGTTCATAGACTAGCTTTATGTTTTATTTTCACAAGCTCCAGATGTGGCCTCGTCTTTTAGCAAAATACCTGCTTACATAATCTGCTGCTTTCCGTCAGTAAAAGAAATACAGCTATATATCCACACACACACACACACACACACACACACACACACACACACACACACACACACACACACACACACACACAAACACCTTAAGCCAGTTACCTTCTTCTTTACATAAAGCACTCGCATTTCCGTTAGCTCTCTCCAGACCAGACAGCATTTGCGGAAGCCAGATGGAATTTAGTCTCCCTCTCGCCCATTTGCATGACCAAGTACTCCCTCTCGCATATAAAACTCTAACTCCTGCTCGCTTGCATAAACAAGTATCCACCATAAACCTCCATTCTCTTGCATCACTAACAGCGCGAAAATTGCAAAATAAAGGGGAAAAATCGGAAATGAAGGGGTGCCACTCGGGAATCGTGACACCCCTTCATTTGGACCTCAAAACTCGGTAAAAACAGAGTAATTCGGTATGGTTGGGAGGTATGCTTCACATTCTCCCACCTAAATCACCCCCACCACTAATTCCTCAACTATATCAACTTTTCATTGCCAAAACTAACAAAATGTCATAGGTTTTTCTCTGTACATCTTTCTTAAAAATCTTATGCATGCAAGCCTCTGGCTTATCTTACACATTCTCAAGCTGACAGCCTCTTAAATGTAATGCATCATATATTTTATTGTAAAACTGTGATTTCTGTACAGTTTGCACTATGTAACTTATCATGTCTATTGTAATGTGGTCACTTTCTGTATTTTGTAATGTTGTGAATTTCTGTATTTTTATACTATGTACTGGAGCTTTTCTCCTTGGGTCTCCACTGAAAAAGGGCCACAAGTCCAGCTGGACTAACCTGGTTAACAAACAAATAAATAAATAAATAAATTGTGAACATTAAAATCCCTCAAATGAGAAGATGGCAAGGTCAGAAGATATTAAATATATTCTGAAACAGTCTAAATAAGGCAGGGCAGGGCTCTCAGTAAAGATTATGCAGTTTTAAGATGGTAATAAACTAAAGCAACATGGGCGGCCACGGTGGTGCAGCGGTTAGCGTTGCCACCTCACAGCAAGAGGTTCTCCGGTTCGATCCTCGGCTAGGGTGCCTTCTGTGCAGAGTCTGCATGTCCTCCCTGTAATCAAAAAATATGCTGTAAGTGGACTGGACACTCTAAATTGGCCCTAGGTGTGAGTGTGTGCCGTCTGTGGAAGATTGGGCGGCGGCCTGGCAACTCGACACCATAAAACTCCACTGCCAATCATGAGCGGACAAGTGATCCGCTGTGGCGACCCCTAACCGGGAAAAGCCGAAAGGAGAATAATAATAAACTAAGCAACATACTAGACCGCGGCAGGCTTTAGTACCACTCTCTGTTACTGAAAAATAATTAGAGCAAATAATACAATACACAAGTTGGAGTAAAGACCCTGGACTGAACTCTACAAACTGAGATATTCATGATGGTAGAACAGGACTTGGCAACAGACTTCCATTCTCTCTCTCACTAATGAAGTACTTGTGACTAAAACTCTACCAAGCACTTAGAAAAACCTGGAAAGTAGCCTCAGATTCTTCACCACACTGATCATCTATTAGTTTTAAATGTGGATTAAAAATTACATACACTCATTTTTCAAAGAAAAATTGCTCAAAATGGTTTTCGGCTGTCACAAACATTGATCAATAGGGCTTTATAAGAAGATGAAGTCAAACACCTGACAATATAAAGACATTTCCTTTGATACAGGATCCAAATACCTACGGTCCTTATGCTAGGATTCTCAGCTTTGATGCCAAGAAAGTTTTTGACAGAGTGAACTAGGAATTTTTATTCCTCACTTTCGAAGCCCTTGGACTTCCTCAAGACTTGACAAGAGCTAATACAGGACATATGCAAAGGGTCTTTAAAGTCGAAGCAGAGAACTATATCCATGAACCCTTTGTGACAGGTGGATAAACACAATCTAGTTTGCCCTCTGTCCCTGATTCTATTTACTTCATATTTAGAACCCTTAGCATGCAACTGAAACCGTTAAGATAACTATTGTATGTGGGTGCCATTTTATTGTACTTAACCCAGTTGTGTATTTAATACTGTCACATGAACATGATGCAAGAATATGGTGCCCTGTCAGGCTATAGGATTAATGAGACTAAGCCTACTTCTTTTTTTCTGAATTAGCAGGGAACAAACACAAGGTCACTTTTTTTTTCGGGGGGGGGCATCAAGTATCTAGATTTTCCAACTGTCATACATTTTATAGATACAATAAAGTTGACATACTTTCAAGTATTTAATATCCACAACAATAGCTATATGTTAATTCCTGGCAGAATTTGCTCCTAGAGTTTGAGCAACAGATTCAGGCACTCAAAATGCATACTTTATCCTACATACTGTTACCTATCTCAGTCCCTTCCTGCACCTCTTCCTGTAAGCTTCTATAAAAAAAGACTGACCAAGCACCCCTCAGAGTACATTCGAGCCCAGGGACAGCACAGAGTACCCTGGGGAAGTGCTACTGCTTGCAAAGGACAGGTTTGGGAAACCAGATCTGGTTTACAACATTCCATCCACTCCAAAAATTTTCTATAACCTGTTTGGTAAACTTGCTGGGCTTTATCAGAATATTTTTCATAAGAAGTCGACCAGCGGAATGGGTGAAATCCTGACAGGGATTAGCTGTGAAAGATCCTTTCTAAAGCTTCCTGGCCAAATCACTTTTTAAAATAAAATTAAAGGCACACTTGATGAATGACAATAAATGCAAGTGCTTTATACATACAGAATAGAACATATTGTATAACATTACTTTTAACCACAGCATTCTAGTCCATATACTAAAGACTTCACTATACTGTACCCATGTTTTCCACTGCACTTCTCAAACTACTTAGCATGCCTGTACATACGGGTTTGCTTTACTTTATATTCATTACATTATTTGCATATGTGAATACCCGTTCATGTTGTAGAAGTGCCTCTCTGTGTACAGTGTAATCTTATGTCCTGGATAGCGGCTGAAAAGGCTCCCCTACCAGCCCACTATCCGGCTTAAGAAACTACAAATAAAATAAATAAAACGCTGAGGTTATGTGGGAAATTATAAACAAGGATCAGCTGCAAATATGCAGAAATGAGATTCTGCCAATAAAGCAAACCTCATGATTGGGGCCTACATGACAAAGGCTTCTTGTCCTGGATCAATACAATAATACTTCTTAAGTTTTGGGAACAACTGGTAAGTGTTGCAAAGTACAAGACTGGAACTTGTTTAGGATGGGTTTCACATCAGTAACAGAGGCAAGATATAATAAACTGACAATTCATATTAAGATACTCAAGGCATATATGGTCTTGCTGCAAGACAGACCCAGGCTGGAAGAGCTACTGATAAAACTGGGGGAGGAGACCCTTGGCTTAAAAGAATTATAAGTAGAATATATAAAAGTTTGATAAAGATGTATTCTTTAGAGTCAGAATTTCTGGGGGAGACCTTTGGTCTGCACATTAGAGATATGCAATGTACTGATGACAGAAGACACCCTCAAAAAGGGCATTCAAGCAGCTTTGCACATCGTCCACAGGCATGAGCAGTCATCTCGCCAGCCTCTGCCAGTGAGACTGCATCACTAAATATGACCCCAAAGTGAAAGAAACTCTCCCCACCGCCAACTGGGAAAGGGAACTGGGTCATGATCATCCATGCATCCCCTCACTTTCTCTGCCTGGCTCCTCCAGGGCAATCACCTGGATTGCAGTTGGGTCTTCAGCCCTCTGGTGCTTCAACTAAGTATTAGTTTAAGGGTGTGCACACTTATGCAATCAGCTTATTGTATGTTTTTAATTTTTTTACATTTTTCCCCGAACAGATTTGTTTGTTTTTCAATTGAATTGTACAGGTTATAGGTCACATTAAAGGTGGGAAAAGTTTTGAAATGATTTACTGTGGTCTAATTTTTTTTATATCACAAAAACCTGGCATTTTAACAAGGGTATGTTGTTCTTCTTTCGGCTTTTACCGGTTAGGGGTTGCCACAGCAGAACTCCGGTCCGCTAATGATTGGCAGTAGATTTTTACAGTGCTGAGGTGCCAGCTCGACGCCCAACCTTCAAAGAAGGCACGCCCATTCACGCATGTCTTTCGAACACCACTTGACCGTGGGGAGGACAAGCAGATTCCACACAGAAGGCGCTCCAGCTGAGAATCGAACGGGAGAACCTCTTGCTGTGAGGCGACAACGCTACACTTTTTATATCCACTGTAGCTACTCTGTGACTATTGCGCATTTGAACAGTTTTGCCTAGACCCTGCAAAGGGTCCAAATGGAAAAAAACATTATTCTAGTTAGCAAACAAAATAAATATATAAAATCCTCCCAAACTTACTGTCAACATGTCATTACTTAAAAATAAAAATAAAAAAAGCATGCCATTACTTTACAGTGCTGGTAGCAATAATACAAAGAGGAAATAAGAGAAGAAGTTACAGAAGCAAAGCAAAGTCCAAGGAAGAGGATCGTTAATGTAGACACAAACCCAGCCTGACCTCCAGATGAACTGCTGATGGGCATCTCATTCACATAGCTTTAACTCTGGCAGTAAAACATTAACACCACTTTGATGTTTTTCCTTTGACTACATAAGCATCACTTTACTGCTCACACAAATAAAACTTGCCCTCAGAAGTTTTCCCCATCCAAATTACCTAATAGTTTCCAGTATCAAAGAGATTTTCTAATAGCAAAATACCTCTGCAAGACTGACAGCCTGCTTGTGTCACTGATAATGTTCTGCACTAGCAAACTTTTATCATATGATGACCTGACAAGTAAGACATCAAACAATACCTCAGCATAAGCCATGAGAATAACTACGGTCAAAGATGGCTTGAAAGCTTCAAAAATGATACTCATAAAAATCATTGCCTACAGCTTTTTTATACAGCATACTGTTTTGTGTAGATAGATAATAAAACAAATATCACAAATATGTCTACTCACCTTAAAAATTATGATTTAAGAAAATAAAGCTCCACAGACAACAATCATGAATTAATTAAAAACCTCTAAAGAGCTGAAATGTATTTAATGTTTATGCATGACATAGCATATCATACTTAATGGGAGAAAACAATAAAGTCTGATACTTTTCTGACAAAGACCTGAATTTATAGGTTAATGCTTCTCAAACTGGGCTAGCTGCAGGTCTTCTATATGAGGTCATTCATAAGTGCCTGCTTGGAGATTATGTATTCAAACAGAAAAAGAGAATATTGCAGTTTCTTTGTGGTTTAACTTCATTATGTGCATGACAGTCACTAGAAGCCATTTAAGAAAACCATTATCCATGGCACAGCTACTACAAAGAATGACTTTTGAAGATGCAAAGATCCACCTGAAACTGTACAGCACACAGTCAAAGGCATTCATGTAGCACTTATGTTACCTATCAGGAAATTCCTTGAGGGAAGATAAAAGATTCAGAAATTACGAGAGAGACTTTACAGGACACACAACCTTTCATGCTAAAATAGGATATCCAGCTCATGTGGCTATAAAAGGAAAATAAATGTAAATAGTTATTTAAAACTGGAATCATACAGATGAAGTTACATGCTGCTGAAAGAAGAAAAATCCATTACTCCACTCACTTTGCATACGGAAATGTTTCAGTACAGCCATCCAAGTCACTTAAGTATGAAAATGTAAAAAGAAGTTGCAGCCATTTTACAGTTTCAAGGCACGAAGACGTAAGGTTAGCATATGGTTGCTAAGTGTTTCTCTGCATGAAGAAAAGACTCTCATATCCATCATAGCCTATGATTTTTATGTACAGTTGCAGCTGACCATAGCAAGTGCTCCAAACCATTTACAAAGAAAATGAAGACTATCTTATCCTTGCTGACTAGTACATCAAAATGTTTTTAGTTTAAAAACGTTAAGTGCTATGTTGTATCCTTAACTGTGTAAGTAAAGCTTTGTTTCTTTCATAATGTCTCTAAATTATTTATAATGCATTTTGGCAGCTTTTCTCCCGAGGTCTCCTCTGAAAATGGGCTCTTGGCCTAGTCGGACACTATCCGGTAAACAAATGTAAAATAAAATAAATTAATTAATTAAAAATATCTTCCATACTGACTCTAAAGATGATGCATACATTTGTTACACATAGTATTAGACAAAAAGTCATATTGAACAATGGTCTACAGTACAAGTCTAAAGATTCTGAAGTCTTTTCAAGTATTTGTGGCTTTATGACAAGTCTGCTATACCCACACAGCAGTGCATTAATCAAAAAGAGGGTTCAAAGCACAGATCTCAACTGCTTACCTCCGGAATAATGGAAAAATCAAGAAATAATCAGGACGCTTTTTAAAATATTTGTAATGCTAACTTGAACCACTGACAGAATAAAAGAATGTGAATTTACATGAATTTTGTGAAGTAAAAAAGTCTATAACTGTAATTATTGTAATTATTTTGTGTAACCACATCCTTTTTTCAAAGTTGCCAGTTTTACGAGGAACAGAGCTATATTTTGGGCCAAAATCAGGGACAATTGAGAGGTATAAAATTATAAGTTCTTAAATGACAAAGCAAATTCTGAGAAGTAAGATCCTTACTGGGATTTGAGTTTTTAATTCCTAATGAGAAGACGGTTACGTTTTGCCAGATATAAGCCAACAGCTGATACTGCAGACGTTAATCCCAGAATACATGATGGAAAGAGTGAAGCAAAGCTAAAGATATTATTTTAGCTGTAAACAAAACCTGTTGCCTGTTCTTTTACTAAGGGCAGCATGCATTTTCAGCAACAAACTCAGCAACAGAAGCCAGTAGCTATAATATAACAAGAAAAAACAAGAGTAGTCCTACCACAAACTCCAGATGGGCAGAACGGGCAAAAACAGGCATTTGTTCAAGACTTCTAATGGTTAAGCTGTGGAAAAGACTCATAATGACCCACATTCATTATCAGATGAAGCGATATCATTAGTTTACTTATATTCTTTAAACAAGAAATTTGTAATTGGGGAAAACAGTTTTCAGTAGAGACCTGGGAGAAAAATATCTTCACAATTAAGAGTAAAAAAAAATGCACAGATAAATGAGTAGACAAAGCACAACAGAGTTGTGAGTAAACATGCAACTGGCCATCGAAGCTTGTATCACAAATAAAGTTAAAATATTTTCTTACAATACAGACACATTCCAACATATGTGGCAATAAATAATGGGTAAACACCATTAGGCATTCCTTAAACACAGTAATACAGTACTAAATGGACAGAAAAATGATGCAGCTGAAGAAGGCCTACAAACAAGGGACTCCCTGATAACAAATATAAGACCAAATGAAGAACAGATGTGCAAGAGTTTTGTTTTTTTTTTCTAAATGGTTTCATGTAAGGAACTATCCTTGAGAAAACTGTAGGAAATTCCATATTTTAGGGAGAGCAACAGAGGCATGGGTGTCACAAAATGATTTGAAGAGGGAGTAATATTAGAAAGTGAATTATTTGAGGAGCTATGCTGGCATCTGGAGGTGTACCAGTCAGATGATGGGTACTACACCTTATGGTATTCATTCATTTTCTACTGATCCACTACAACAACGTCTTGTTGTAGCAAAAATGTACAAACTGTCCCCAAGGTTATACGACCAGTGAGTAGGTTATACACAAGGGAATGTATGGGGCAATACCTCTTGCTTCATCCCAGGCTTACTTTTTTGGTGTTTGTAGCACTGAATTTTGGCTGTGGGTGTTGATGAAAAGTATCACATCCACACTAATGTAACAAGAAAATGCAGGTCATGCTTAAGTGAAGCATATCTAAGCATATGGTCACATAGGTGAAAGTACGCAGATGCACTAGATTACTATGGAGATCAAAAACAGCTGCAACTTTAGCCAGCTCTATGACATAAAAGGATAAAACCTTGACCACAATGCCAGGAGACCAGAGTTTGATTAACAGTTCAGGCGCCTGTAGCAGATGGCAGCACTGAATAGGAGTGAATGGCTGGTGCTGCCTCGCCAATCTTGAGTGGGCAGAGGTGCTGGCTCATGGCAATGGTGACGCCTATCAGGAGCAGAGTCAGGCATGTAACGGTCTCATATTGGCACCTGGAACTGCTCCTCAGTCTGGCACCTGGAACTGCTCCTCAGTCTGGCACCTCTCAATGTTAGTTTGGGGAGCAAAAAAAAAAGGTCTGTTCTCCAGTCTGGCAGTCTTCCTTAGGAGTCAAGCACCAGGTCCTCTCATTCTACCCCACATACTCTGCATGAGTACAAAAAAATAAAATAAAAGGGTTGCTCCCCAATCTAGAACTCCAGGCAGGTCCCTAATGCCCTGATAGTTCCCATTCTAGTGCTCCAGCCAGGTGCCTAATGCCCTCACACTCTGAGAACAAAAAAAGGAAGAATTAAAAAAAAAGGGACATTCTCCAATCTTTCCAGGTCCTAAAGCCCTATTTTCTGCTCCTGCCCTCGCATTTACATAAGGAACATTAAACTAAGTAAAAAAAAAAAACAGATCTACAATTGCACCCCTGACACCTTGTGCCCACCACCCATCCTATACTTCTAAGCATGGTGTTTTACCCAGTGGAGTTTGGACTTTTAAATGGAATTTGTACAACAAACTAAGGGAAACTCTTTGTGCAGAAACATACTTTCCCTTAGGAGGTAGCAAAAGCTGACATCAGATGAGCTGCCAATTTAGAGGGAAAGCGTAAGCCCTTCCTGCCAGGACCAGCAAGCTGGTCAGCTCTCTACCACCTGACCTTTGCTGAGGACCGGAAAACTCATAGGGATTCCTGGTCAAAAACAAATGGTCTGGGAATGTCTGGCTACCTTCCCTCCAGAAGGAATTGACCACATGAGTGCAGGAAGGAGCCACTGGGTGAAGTGCTATTAGGGAACAATAAAAAATTCCTAAAAAATAAAAGTAGCTGCAACTTTGAAGCATTTAAACATAATCTGTGCAGTCAAGCTACAGAACAGTATCATTCCACCATGTTTTAGGATGGACTTATGGCCTTTCTTTTAGTCCTTTGTCTATATGTATGACAGTTTTAGATAATAAAAGAGATGCAGCCAGTACAGACAGTAAAGAGTAACACCAGAATCGAGTAACATGACCTGGACAGACCTGGCCAACCAGTTATAACGTTTTTCTAGAATGGAAATGTAAATAGAAGGTTTGTTAGAAATACATAAGGGTAAGAGCGGAAATGAAAATAGATTTTACTAGTGACACTGTAGCAGTAGCAGTTTTTAGTTAAGTTACTCAGTAACATTAACATGCATATCAGATTTCACCTGCTAACCAACAATTACTCTTGTATTTTAACATGCAGATCAACCACCAGAAAACTAGGGTTATCAGAATGCATTTTAAGTAAAGGATTTAGACAGGAATTGGAATGCCAAGAAGAGAAACGCAGTAATTTTTAATTTTAGATTTATTAAACAACAGACTACAAACAGATGGCCAGTGTTTAATACTGTTACAGCTCTTTTGTAGATTGTTGTTTATGTTATCAATGAGAAAGGCCACAAAGACGACAGTGGAGTTATCAGTATACTGAATTAAGTTAGCAGGTCTGCATTGATTTTTTTTTTTTTGGCCATTTCATTCACAGAAATGGTAAAAAGTAGAGGGCCAAGAACAGATCCGCAAAGGACATTTACTTTATTTTTATTTTATTTTAACCAAGAAGGTAATCTGGTTTATGGTCCATCTTCAGTCATGTCCAGAGCCAATAAGGCACTACTGACATTGATAACATCATTGTAGCATTAGTATTACTGCTGACCACACCACACATAAAATGTACATAATTACACAGTTATACCTGTAATACACTGCTAATGTTAGAATTGAAATAAACTCAGTTGCCCCAAACACTGGGAGATGCATTCAGAGAAGCACACACAATTCCACATAAACAGCTTGCACTAAAGATACGTATCAGGAATAAACCAGAATCAGAGGGACAGTGACAACCACCTCATAAGCTGGCTCCTGTCATTTAGTAGCCAGAAACCAGCACAATACAGCACCTGAGAGGCCACAAGAGGACAGACATTCAAAAACAACCAAGTGATTGTATCAGCTGACGAGTCAAAGATTAAAACTCCAATTGACTGCCCATCATTAAGAACATACTATATATAAAGTCTGAGAAAGTAGGGAAAGCTGATTCTGTGGTACAATTCAAATTCCATGATGAGATACTAAAAGGATACTGTGATCTGTTAGGAACTGAAACATTTGTATGTTATTACATTTTCATGAACCTTAGAGTGGAAACAATTACAAACATCACAGGATGAGCCAACTTTATGCAAAGGAGCAATAATTTATTTTCCATACAGATGTAAAATTATGCTCTTGAGTAGGGCGGCTAACAATGATAGTAACTGGATAACCAATGGCATCCGCAGTGAGCTTTAGATGCCCAGACACCAGCAGGTCAAAAAACTGGAATAATGATATTCATTTGCTAATTAACTTTTAATCAAAATAAAATGAAATGGTCTGTAAGAACTGCAATAAAAGTATTTATCTAAAGTTGTAATGAACAGAAATAAAATTCTTTAATTATCTAAAGTTGCACTGGACAAGTGCCAAATATCTTAACTTTTTCTTTATGTGCCAAATCTTCTTGTACCTTTCAGAATAAGTCATTACTTGATGAAGGTTTGATAAAGTTGACTTATTATGTTGTAGCAGCATACAATGGAGGTAGATACAGTAATCTAACAAAATCTAAACAGATCTCAAATAACAGTGCTAATGACCTGAACCAGACTGAATACTCAGATTTCTGTAGCTCTGAAGAATTAATTATACTGTCCTTTGTAATTGTACTTAGAATCATTTATTTCCTCCGTAATGGCAGAATTAAGGCAAGCTGCACTGTTTTATGTAGTTTCTGGACTTCTAAACTGACCTCTGAACATCGGAACTGCTGGACATTTGAACATACTTCTGTATTCAATTTTCTGAGTATCTGAATGACTTTCATTTATTTATTTACTGACATTTGTTAACCGGGTTAGCCCAGCTGAGCCAGGGGCCCATTTTCAGTGGAGACCTAAGGAGAAAAGCTCCGGAAATAATACAAGTAAGTATATTTACAAAATATTAAAGTAAGGTCACAGAAATATTTCTCCTAATACTAAAACCCTGTATGTTTTGTACAAGTTTTACATGCCTTTTTATCTTGGTTCTCAAAATGCCTCACTTTAGCGGAGGACTGCTAAGAGTGCAGTGTAGGGTCGCACTGTGAGAGATAAGACACCATTCTAGTGATAAGTGATGGCAAAATCGCTTATTGGCTCCTAACTGGATACAGTAAGGAAAAGGGTAATGACTTTTATACAGCTTCCAAGAATGAATACAGAATTATATTTTTGTGAATATACTTTATATTTTTCTTGCATTATATAAGGTAGGCTTAATTATAAAACCTTTTGCTTTAATAAGATGAAGATATAATCTGATATTTAATTTCTTAAAATCTTGATGATATTCAGAAGATCCATCTGTGTGATACAACTTCTAAATGTTACTGCACAGTCACAAAATTTTTTTGTTTTTTGTTTTTTTTTTACTTTTTGAACACTATGGGTATACTCGTTCCTCCTAGATGAAGAGCTAGTCCCATTCATTCCACAATTTAAGGAAGGTAAGCACCCTAACCGAAGTGGCCCAATCAAGCACATTCATTTCCCAGTTGAGGTGTGGGACAGGGCACCCTGCCTAAGGTGATATGCATTCCCTTTGGAGATAAGACTCTGGTTCCAGGAGTGAGCCATCAGACACAGGGGACAGACAACGACCATCAGCTAAATCCTTTCCCATCTTAACTGTGATTTCCACTATAGCTAATTTTAGGGAGAAGCATTCAATGGTTCACACATTCCAATTCCCCTAGCATCATATGCAGTGTGGTCATTACCCTGACCCATAGTGTTACATGCTAATACCGCAAACTTCTGTAAGTGCAAACACAGCAGCAAGACAGGCTGCCCACCCCCTCACTGGGATGAGTAAGCACTGGTCATGCAAGTCTACCTTCAGCTGGCTGTCCCAGGTTTCTATGCTCCAAATTAAAGAATGGTCAAGTGGGATGAAATCAGGGTCTCACCCCCAATGCCACAGATCCAAGCCATAACCATGGGACTTCTGATGTCACATCTGAGCCACATAAAAGAAAGATATGAAGCATTTATGCCACAGAGTTAAGAACAGAAAGAAAGGTGTTTGCATTAAACAGAATTATCAAGCTCAAGGGACTGAAATAAAGATGAGTTCATTTCTTTAAAAAAAAAAATATATATATATATATATATATATATATATATATATATATATATATATATATATATATACACACACACATACATACACACACACATATATATATATATATATACATATATATATATATTTATATATGCATAGATAGATATAGATACAGATACAGTGTTAAAATGTCAGGTCTTTGTGATATAAAGACGAGGTCACAATAAATTATTTCAAAACTTTTCCAGTGGCGGCTGGTGACTTCAAATCAAAGGGGGGCTGCAGGAGACAGCTGAATGGGTGGGGGTCAATTGGAAGGGGTGTGGCCAACTAGAAAGGGGAGGGGCTATGCTCAAAACAACAAAAACTAACTTTAATTAAATACGCTGCCCTGGGTGCCAAACCGTCATTATGAGAGTCCAATCAAGACAAAATGAAGTGTAGAAGAATAAAAATATTTCAATCCATTGGCTGCATGACAGCTTACTTAATATCTAGATGGAAACAAAAAGGTTGTGAGGCATGAAATAATAAATTACTTTTTAAATACATTACTGGAATGCCAGTCAAAATCAAGTATAAGAAAAAACAAGCAGCACTCAACTCAAACCACTTATCCTTGCACTGCAGTTCTAATTATAATTAATATTCAGCTTTATTAAAGTACCAAGTAACACGCTGAAAGTAGAAATCTCTGTGATGCCCCCCCACTTGTAAAAATGATTCTTATCCAAAACAGACCTGCTGCCTGATATCTATCTACTTGTTTCATGGGGAAAACATGATCAAAGTAAAAAATGAAAAGCAAACAAGAAACAAGCTCAAGATACATTGCTTAAAGGATTACTGTACATGTTATGGACCACACATGATTGGCATTCCGTTTAGTTTACGGGTAAAGCCTGCAGAGATGACTGGAAGTCTCCAACAAGTGTAATGAGCTTCTTAAAATAATGTAATCCTGTCCTTTATTACACATACTGTCATATGCATTTCAATGCTAAAGGCTTATACATTATCTAGTTAAGTATTCTCTGCATGGCAACAACAGAAAGGCTTTCAATGTTGGCAATTATTTAACAGTATGCTTATTAAAGCTTTCTTACGATCTCAGACAAGCTTACCTGATGGTCTTTAAATCATTGCTACTTAAACACAGAGCAACAGGCACTGAGTAATAAGCATAAATCAACAGTACAAAAATATGGCAAACCAGACCATTCTGCAAAATCAAGGACAGATGAAAAGCCACTGTAGTACTTGTGTCTACCTTGGATGGGGGGATACTCTGCACATTTACATTGCATAACCACTCCTTGCCTTGCTTGGACACATCCAGGGTCACTACATGGGGGAGTGGGGTGCAACAAGTATGTCACAATTTAAAATGTTTCTGTCTGACTGTGATGGCCCTGACACATTTGTCATACCTCTCAACCTCAGAGCAAGAAATCTGGACAAAGCCATACATAGAAGTGGGACAAAGGCCCAAAAATAAGGACAATTTTTAAATATTGCTCTTATAAATTTAGAAAGATAATAGAATAGGTCTTGCATTAGTATGAATTTTCTGAAAGGTATGAAATCTGAAATTCAAATGTCTGTCATTATTTTCTAACTTCAGTCTTTAATGATTTGTCACTAATTTGCCAAAATAAAAACACAATTTTATGAAAAATTAACCAAAAATGTGATGCAAAAATATAAAATAGCCACACAATACAGCTGGGAACCTGTCAAAGAAGGGACACTAATATTAATACTGCTAACTTGAGCAGCTGACAAAATAAAAGAATCTACATGCATTTCTGAAATAAAAGTAATCTACAACTCTGATTATTACAGTTATTTCTTAATTGTAAACCCTCCATGTTTTCTACAAAAATTGCTATTTTGCGGAGGGATTATTAGGGGGAAGAGCAACATTTTCAGCCAAAATTGGGGACAGTTGAGAGGTTTGGCTATGCCTAATTCTATTAAGCAATTTATTTGCATGTACCTCTCAACCTGTTAATGCAATAACTCTGGACAAGGCCAAATATATTGGGGGAACATATAAACAGTACTAAAAATTGCTCTTGTATAAATTGAGACAGTTGATAGAATAACAGGTCTTACTTTAGCATGTATTTTTCTGAAGGTTATGAAGTCTGAAACTCAGTGTGTCATTATTAATGACTTAATTCCTAAATGATTTGCCAGAAAAACACTAATTTTATGAGGAACAAACCAAAAATAAGAAGCAAAAATCTATTCATTCTTTGAAAATCTGGGCAGTTGGGAGGTATAGCTCAGCTGGGATTGTCTGAGTTTGTTGCCCTTACCCCTCACAAAATCATGGTCGAATGGAGCCTCCCCGCATGCAGCCATTCCAATGATCCATTACTTGGCTATTTCACTCCATTTACCATAAACACTAATGTGCATACTGCTTTACTTCTATGATGATTTGGACTTCATTTGAAAGTTTTATTTTGCATTTTACAACACAAACACTAAGACATCTGCTAAACAAAGCAATGCAGTCTCACAATGAAAACAGACTTAGCAGTAAAACTTCTCTGCCCTTGAAACTCACAATCATTGAAACCCACATTCAAAGAAAATATATTTTGCCAGTGGCAAATAAAGATTAATTATGGGCTGTTTTCAAATCATAGGTCCCTTGCATATGAAACATACATGTGCTCTTTGATACACCTTCCTGACTGTACTAAATTATATTCCTTATACAATACAGTACAGTTGTTAGAGGGCGTTTTAAATTTATTAAACAATGAAACAAATGCATGCACCAATAATGACAAAACTGCCCAATTCAGAACATTTTTCCAGTAAACAATGAAACAAAATGCATGCACCCATGACAAAACTGCCCAGTTCAGAACATTCCATCATAAAAGGCTACTCAAACGTCTACAGTCCACCATTATCAGTAAATATTCACAATTCTACAGTCCACCATTATCAGTAAATATGCACAATCTCTGAAGAAGTAAAAGTCATCTAAATAATTCCACATGAAAGAAATCTGTAACTAATGAAGAGGTTGCTGCTAGCAAACACCTTTATATTTCATGGTTTCATCGAAAAATAAAGTGTCTGTTGCCCCTGAGGAATAAATTGCCTATATTGCATTAAAAAATGATAAGCTAGTAATACTGCAATAGGAAATGGATGGCAAACTGATAACAGGCTCATAGTTAGTATCTTCGCCAAGGAAGACATTCTCAGTAAGCAGCATCCACCTCTTGTGGGAGTAGAACCCACAGCCTTATGCATCAAAAGCAAGTAAACAGCCTGTTGTGCTATTAACAGTGCAAGCAGACTTAGCATAAGCGGCACTAAACTTCTCTTCCCTTGCGGCTCTCAGCTCCTTGAAAAATCTACTCAATACTCAACTGCATCTCAACTTCGCAGCACAAGAAATCTGGAAAAAGCCAAAATTTATTT
Organism: Protopterus annectens; assembly: GCF_019279795.1. Taxonomy (NCBI): domain Eukaryota; kingdom Metazoa; phylum Chordata; order Ceratodontiformes; family Protopteridae; genus Protopterus; species Protopterus annectens. Next base: position 1,916,455,341 of record NC_056731.1, read on the forward strand.
GGGGGGGGTCAAAAGCCCAAAAACCAGGGACACATTAAACATTGTTTGTATAATCTTGGAAAGTTGCTAGAATAAAATACTGTGTTACCACCATACATTTTACTGCCAAGGTCACTGTGCAAAACAGTCAGAAAAACATACCACTATGCCAAATCAGCTGCTTTGTGAAAGAAAAATGCTGTGTTACCACCATACATTTTACTGCCAAGGTCCCTGTACAAAACAGTCAGAGCAACATACCACTACACCAAATCAGCTGATTTGTGAAAGAGAGGAAGACTGAAGCTTAAATGGCTATCATTTAGTGAATTCAGTTCTCACCATAGCTGTCAACCTCTTAGCACAAAACACCTGGACAAACCCAGTAATGAGGGAAAACAGCCCTCAAACATATTCAGTGAATTCAGTTCTTGCCATAGCTGTCAACCTTAGCACAAAAAACCTGGACAAAGCCAATAATGGGGGAATACAGTCACAAAAATAAGGACAAATTTCAAATATTCATCTTATAAACTTAGAAAATTGCTAGAATAAAAGGTTGTGTTACTATGTATTTTCTGAAGAATATGAAGTCTGAAATTCAAATGCCTGTCAATTTTACTTCTGACAGAACAAAAACAATTTTCAGCAGATGCCCAGGGAGAAATACTGCAGACACGTCTTTGTAAAATGGCAGGACACCAGAGAAAATACACATAAACACAGGGAGGAGATGCAGACTCCACACAGAAGGCACCCCAGCCAAGAATCAAACCAGAAAACCTATATCTGTGAGGCAACAATGCTACCACTGCACCATCAAATATGTAAGAAATTAAACATTCAGAAACTTGAAGTCTGAAATTCAAATGCCTGCCAATTTTATTTAACATTTGTTAACCAGGACAGTCTGACTTGGAACAAAAAACAATTTTCAGCAGAGACACAGGAAGAAATAATGCAGATATATCTTTGTAAAATGGGAGGACACAAAAGCAAACCCACACAAACACAGGGAGAAGATGCAGACCCCACACAGAAGGCACCCCCAGCCAAGAATCAAACCTGAGAACCTGCAGCTGTGAGGCAACAATGCTACCACTTCACCATCAAATGTCAAGCATTTAAACATTCAGAAACCACAGATATTATGAGGAATAGAACAGATCAAATATGGGGCAAAAATCTGCAAATTATTTACAAATGGTGGTGGGTAGGGAATTCAAGCCCTTAACACCTGCATACAAGGTACAGGGTTCAAGCCTGAGGTATTCCCTACCACACCACCATGAGTTTTCTCTAGCCACCAGTATATAGCAACTGGGGCATTACACACACACACACACACACAAACACACACAAACACACACAAACACACACAAACACACACACACACCTGTTTAACTGTGTCCAGACCCAAATCCATGAAGCAGCAGTCCCAAGCCCTCCATGAAGCAGCAAGTAGCCCACTTGAAATCCAAGTCCCAAGCCAGCAATGAATGTAATCCCGCACGACAGCTTAAAACTCACCTCACCTCTCTCCTGATTGGTCCTGTCTGCTGATGAAGCAGTCCGGAGCTCATCTGTTCTGTGCGGTTATCACTGCACAGATTCCTGGGCATCTGCAGGGCAGAAATGCCTTCCCTGTATCTGGGCTGCTGACTCAGGCAGCCTGAGTTTGCACAGATTCCTGGGTATCTTCGGGGCAGTCCGAGTGTGTCTGCACATGCGCGGAGTTCCAGGACTCGTGAAAAATAAAATTTTTTGTTTTCTTAATTTTTTGTTTCATGGTTTGTTTTCTTTTTGTTTCTAGGTGGGAGGGCTGCAGTCCTATAGCACGGGCTGCCCCAGAACTTTTTCCACGTTTAATGTGACCTATAACCTTTACAATTCAATTGAAAAACAAACAGATATGTTAGGGGAAAAATTAAAAAAATAAAAAACATACAATACATGCTCGTTGCAGAAGTGTGCACACCCTTAAACTAATACTTTGTTGAAGCACATTTTGATTTAATTATAGCATTCAGTCTTCTTATGTAGGAGTCAACATGGCACATCTTGACTTGGCTATATTTGCCTACTCTTCCTTGTAAAAGCACTCCAAATCTGTCAGACTGCAAGGGCATCTCTTGTACACAGCCCTCTTCAGGTCACCCCGTAGATCTTCTATTGGATTTAGGTCTGGGCCCTGGCTGGGCCATTCCAAAACTTACATTTTCTTCTGGTGAAGCCATTCTTTTGTTGATTTGGAGGTTTGCTTAGGGTCATTGTCATTCTGACATTTGAAATTCTTCTTCATCTTTAGATTTCTAGCAGACGCCTGAAGGTTTTGGAGCAAAATGGACTGGAATTTGGAACTGTTGATATTTCCCTCCACCATGACTAAAGCCCCAGTTCCAGCTAAAGAAAAGCAATCCCAAGGCATGACACTGCCACCACCATGCTTCACTGTGGGGATGGAGTTCTTTTGGTGGTGCAAAGTGTTGTTTTTGCACCAAAAGTACCTTTTGGAATTGTGGCCAAAATGTTCAACCTTGGTCTCATCAGACCATAACACATTTTCCCACATGCTTTTTGGAGACGATGTACTGTTTTGCAAATTTTAGCCAGGCCTGGATGTTTTTCTATGTAAGAAAAGGCTTCTGTCTTGCAAACCTATCCCATAGCCCAGACATATGGAGAATACAGGAGATTGTTGTCACATGTAGTACACAACCAGTACTTGCCAAAAATTCCTGCAGCTCCTTCAGTGCTGCTGTAGGTCTCTTGGCAGCCTCCCTGACCAGTTTTCACCTTGTCTTTTCATTTATTTTGGAGGGACGTCCAGTTCTTTGGAACATCACTGTTCTCCCATATTTTCTTCACTTTCTGATGGCTGTCTTCACTGTGTTCCATGGTATATCCAATGCTGTGGAATATTTTTGCACCCTTCTCCTGACTACCTTTCAATGAGATCCCTTTGATGCTTTGTAAGCTCTCTGCAAACCATGGCTTTTGCTGTAGCAGGCAACTGAGTAAATATCAGGAAAATCCTACTAGGACAGCTGAACTTTATTTGGGGTTAATCAGTCTCTTTAATTGATGGCAGGTGTGTACCCAAGAAGACTGAATGCTGTGATTAAATCAAAAGGTGCTTCAACAAAGTATTAGTTTAAGGGTGTGCACACACAACAAAGTATTAGTTTAAGGGTGTGTACACTTATGCAACCAGCGTATTGTAGGTTTTTTATTTTTTATATTATTTCCTCCAACAGATTTGTTTTTCAGTTGAATTGTACAGGTTATAGGTCACATTAAAAGTAGGAAAACTTATGAAATTATTTATTGTGGTCTCATTTTGTTTATATCACAAAAACCTGGCATTTTAACAGGGGTGTGTACAATTTTTATATCCACTGTATGTATGAAACGGGCAGAAATTAAAGATTTCTTGTGATATTAAAAAAAACACAATATCAGATTTAAACCGATTCCAACACACAAACACTGGTAAACAGTCAGCAAATGATACTCTACCCAGATGTCACTTATGTGTAGGAGGGGGAAGTATTCGACTTGCATGACTCATAACCCCTACTGAAGACCAGGTTTATTAGCATGGGCAGATAAATGGCAAGCAGAGTACTGCAGATTGTCTGCAGTGGATAGTGCATACACATGGAAGTGCAAAAGAACCTCAATGACTTGCAAGTGCACAAGAACCTCACTGACTCGCAAGTGCACGTGAACCTCACTGACTCGCAAGTGCACGTGAACCTCACTGACTCGCAAGTGCACGTGAACCTCACTGACTCGCAAGTGCACACAAGGCATGGGGCAGTGATAGTAAAGGGTAGGAAAAGGATGAGGAAGAAAGGCCTCCTTCACATTAGGTAGTACCATGCTGTGATAGTTCTATCTACTCTCCATGTTTATTATGGACATTGGGGAAGACAAAAGGAGCATTGCTCATAGTGAATCCTAGTCAACAGTAAAACAATCTTAAAAAGTCTTAGTGACAGCGAGGTAAGAAGATATTTCTTTATTCTTGTGCTGAATATGTAGGACTTTAGTACATTTAGTTGCATTAGTAATTCTGTTTTCAAGTAAGAGTGCCAGAAGTGGTAATGGTGGCCAGATTCATGTATGTATGGAAGCAACATGCCTTCAAACAAGAGTACAGGAAGTGCTGGCAAATGGTGATTAGATTTGTGAATGTAAGGAGGCAATATGCCCATGTCACTACACTGAGATTTCTACTGGACTTTTTTTTTGTGTGTGTGTGTGAAATGCGAAAAGACTCCTTAAGAGGTCTGCGACTTTAAAAAATAATGCTAAGAAGTTTTATTTATGGATTTACACTGAGCCTATATAAATCTTTAAATGCAGATCAAATGAAAAGCAATAATGGACCTGTGATACTAAGATGGGTAACAAGGAGCAGCAGTGAGGGAAAAGGTAAAAGTTTCACGCAATATTCAGATATACTTTACACACTTAAAATTCTTTCTTAGAAGTCAATTCCAGAATGCTAAAAGTAACAAAGAACTGCCACTTTGTTTCAAAATCTGATAATCTTAAGGGGGTATCCCCAGTCTGTGTCCATTTAACGCTTTCAGCTGTACAATGCCCTTGAATTTAGTCCTTGCTATATTCTTTCCATATATCTGTAGAACAAATTTAAAATTCTCTGCCCATATAGCTGATCTTTTTGTCAATAATAAAGATGTCCAAAAAAACGTAAAAGTGAATCAAGCAATGAGACGGTATAAAAACTTTTTATTAAAATTACCACACAAGTGCTTTCACAGTTGAGACACTTCATCAGATGTTCAAAGGTTTTAACTCATACATATGCTTTAAATAATGCATAGCACTAGACCAACAACCAATCAGAAAAATATAACACAAGGTATTCTGTATATATATATATATATATATATATATATATATATATATATATATAGTGTCAAGTCATATAATCTTATTTGCACAAAGATCTATCTTTCAAGAGGGGTTTAAGTGGCACCTTATCAGAGGCCAAAACCAGCATCAGCCACAGTCTGATTATCCATTTTGCTTCAGATACCTCGGTTTTATTCTCTATATCCCTCCTCTATAACCAGCTGTTATCTCTCCATAACTAAATACTTGAATGTATGCGTATACCCAGAAATATGTATATGCTTGGGTAATGCATTATTAAGATGCCCTTTCTTTATATCATATATATGCTCTCTTATTCTATCTCTGAAATGTCTGTTGGTCTTGCCTACATAAAACATTCTGCATGAGCAAACCACTAAATAAACCACGTCAGATGTGTCACAACTAGCTGCTGTAATAAATTTAAAAACTTTATTAAAACCTGGGTGTATAAAATCCCCAGTGGAATCAATATATCTGCAAAAGCTGCATTTCCTGCAAGGAACTGTAACCCCCCATTGATCTGTGCTCCAATCTTTAGGACAGCAAAGCATACATTTCAAACTTGTCTTATTCTTAAGAGAGAGAATTTAGGTTTGTCTCCTACAGTATTCATAATAGTCAAGTCACTAGTTCATATAGGCCAGTTTTTCTTCACAACATCTGTTATAATGTTAGTGCTGTTCCCAAAAAACATAGGCATACGTACCGTATCACAGATGGACTTAACCAAAATGTTTATGGGTGGCACCTCTTGGGAGAAGTATGGTCTTGCTGTAGTATGTCTGTAAACATTAATATCTGAAAGTGACCCGTCTATATCTTGGTTCTTATAACCCCTTTACCTCAATCTAACTTTTAAGTCATTTAAATCAACCTCAACTTTTCCATCATCAGGATTAAGCCTCGGCATCCTGAACCCTTACCCCTTCACTATGTTCTTGAAGATGTGATTGGGATGCATGCTGGTCCTATACAATAAACTGTTTCTGACATCCTTTCCTATAAATTGTAGTGCAAATTGTGTTATCAGCTTTCTTGTAAACTTTTACATCAAGAAAATTAATTTCACTCCACATGGTGTTCATATCAAACCTGAGGAAGGATGTACTTCCGTTTAGGTGATCAAAAAATAAAGACAATTCATGTTAAAAGCCATCCCATAATAGAAACAAGTAATCTACAAAGTGCCTATAAAAATAACTTGTTTACATCTACAGGTCCCTAAAAATTTATAATTTTCCCATTTAGCCATCACTAAATTTGCATAACTATTCACTGTGGGTGTACCCATTGCAATACCTTCCTTTTGCAAATACAATTCCTGAGTAAATAAAAGCACATTGTTTTCAAGTAATAGTTCCTTCAACAACCATACTAGATCTATAGAACTGTGAGTTAAAGATCCCTGCTCTACTAAATAACATCTCAGCATATCAATGCCCTTCACATTACGTATCGTAGTGAACAGGGACTCTACGTCAAGTGTGATGAGTAACAAATTTCTAGGATCCAGAGAAATCGCATTTATGGATGATTATGATGTGTTCAGGTATTTTTTGGTATATGATCCCATCATTCCGGTGATTCATGGGCTTCCCAAAATACACAAATATCCATTATGTCCACCATTCAGGCCTATAGGTTCAGGCCGGGGATGGTGCACTGAACCTCTATCCATCTATATAGAGAAAATGTTAAGACCTATACACAAGAATGAATATATTCAAAGTGACACAAAACTGTTCTTAAATGATTTATATAAATTTTAAAATACACCAGCTGTCTGAACCTGCCATTCTGCTCATATTGATTAGGACTACTATTGTAACAACACATCATCAGTAGGATAAAATTAACAAGTCTCATGATGGTCTACATTCCAGCTCATGGTCCCCATCAGTGGGTAATTCAATGCCTGGTGAATTCTACTTCACAAGGACTGGAAAAAGCTGGCATGGGAGGATCAAGAAGTGACATGATTATGAAAACATGACACCCACAAGTCAGTTATCCCTGTGATGACCCTTCTGCCAACTCCTTAAAATCAAATAAACCAGAAGGACTGAGAGGCCGTACTTTCATGGTCTGTATTCATACTGAAAATCAATACCATGCAAGAATAGTCAAGAAACCAGTACAAATTCCCATGGAGTACCGCTGGTAACCCTTCTTGGGATAAACAGGTAACCTACCAACCTTGAATTATGTCCTGTTCCTTAATCAACATTTTATCCACCCAGTTATGCACAAACCGATGTCATGTTATTAATCTAACAATTATTCCCTTATATGGGATAGTGTTGAATGTCTTACCAAGGTCAAGATAAGCATACAGTGCCACTCAGCCCTGTATCAAGTGCATCTGTTACTTATTCAAAGATTCAAAAAGCAATTCAAGTAAGTCCAGGCACAGAAACACATTAAAAAATGCCATATTGATGAAAAAGACCACAGCCTTCCTAATTTGAGATTTGCTTAAAACTTTTAAGAGCAAGAAAGCTAATCATTAAATTGTAAGATTTACATAAGTTTATGAAAATGAATGATGATACAAAAGAGAAAAAAAAAAAAAAGAGGAGCCCTCCTTGGTCTAACTGCTGAAGTTCTTCCATCCCAGACTACCTTCTTCAGTTCGGTTTAATATTATCCCCTGCAGACAAATAAAGAAAGGAAAACTCCATAAGTAACAAAAAAAAAAAAACTCATCCAGTGTCCATTTAACAGAGAAATTACAAGTCGCACTCAGGCTGTGGATATAGTCCAAAAAGCATGGCTTTATATTATAAAACAGTTACTTTGCACAAATAAGAAATTAGACAGCCTTGAATTGGCTGACCAAGGGACTGCTGAATTATTATTCTTCTACTTCTTTCGGCTTTTCCCAGTTAGGGGTAACCACAGCAGAACTCTTGTCCACTAATGACTGGCAGTTGATTTTTACGGTGATGAGGTGCCAGCTCGACGCCCAACCTTCAATGAAGGCACTCCCTATGCAGGTCTTTCGAATGCCACACGACTGCGGGGAGGACATGCAGACTCCACAAAGAAGACGCTCCAGCCGAGAATCAAACAGGAGAACCTCTTGCTCTGAGGCAACAACGCTACCGCTGCACCACCGTGGCTTTCAAGGGACTGCTTGATACTCTACAGAAGAAATTGCTAAAATCAGAAAGCAAGCTGATCACAGAAAAGTAAAATGCTCTGTAGGTCCATGTTAATCCATTCTAATCAAGAAATGTTACTGGCATTCCAGGAAAAAATGAAGGGTAGACTTCTGGAATGGCAGATTGAAGTTAGAAGAAAAAAAATTCAAAATTCCTGGAGATACCACTTGAATGGGATCAAAGATGGGGAGAAACAGTTTGCAAATGGAAAATGCCTTCTTTGATCTCCCCAGGATCATTTAATCACTTAGGATTGAGTTCAGATTATCTCATTGTAGAGCTCAGGATGTTAACATCAGACCAGTGGTTGCGAATTTTCACTTTACAAATGAGTGGTACTGGTGGCTGCAAAAAAAAAAAAAAAAAAAAAAAAAAACCTTTTCATACAGATTGGGCTTTGATCCAAGTCTAAACATACTTACCAAGAGAAGTTTTGTTGATAAAAAGGGATTTTTGCAAATATATGGCCGACATTATGTGAAAAGGAAATTAAGCAAACTTTCTTTTTCTGGCTGTCCTAAATGTTGTTTGGGAGGGTGATGATTGAGTGAAAATAGATGAAGGCTGCCAGCCTAGCCGGATGGAATTTTGGAGATAATTCTGTCAATGGTAAATATTAATGTAAACCACAGGCTTGTTTTCTTAAATGGTAAAAATAGTGTTACATGTGGAACTGGAAAAAAATCTAACAGTGTACTCTGCTGGCAGAAAGCTGACCAAGTAAAGCAGGTTGTGACCCATTGATCTAAACACGGTGCCGAAATGTCTAAATGAAGTTATTCTTTCTATTGTTTTAACCAAGAATTAAATTGCTAGATTTTAAACATGCAAATGTATTTTTATTGTTCTGTTTCCTGACCAGCTGCAAGATAACAAAAGGAGATGTTAAGAATGTAAATATAGTTTCTGTTAGCCTGGGATCCCAGGGAAGTGTAAAGAATGATGTAATGTGAACCAAGAATGTGATTTTAAAAACAGAGAGAATCAGACAGCAGTAAGCATTTTTCTCTTGACCATCCAACTCATCAGCACTCTGCCTTTGCTCTACATGTAAGTTTTTCTTAAACGTGTGCTTTCTCTTAGTCTAATCTTTCTAGTTTCTAGCTATTTCTAAGTGTTTTTCTGTGATGTCAGAACTGTACTACTGAATTATTTTAAGTATTTCCCTGTGATCTCTGAACTCGTTTAGCACTGTGTAGTAAAAAGTATTGTCGTGTGTGTTAATAATTATTAAATATTTTTAAACACTTTTAACTGTGGCTGTTTTCTGTAGAGATAATTTAAGCTCTAGGAGTACATTGCATGTATATAGTGATCCTGTACCAAGTCACTCTAATAAGCCTTGACTGTTTAGTCACACTTATCAATTGGATAAAAATATTGCACAGTAATAATTGGACACCCTTTTAAGAGCCCTTGAGTAGCTGACAATTATTAGCTGGGTGGTGACAGTGATTTCTACCGTATAGTCTGGGTAAAAGGGGCACAGCTGGAGAACCTGTGCCAGCCTTCCTCAGGAGTGTCTGTGTGGTTGTATAAAACTCTTATCTCAAAGAGTGTGTGCGTCAGCTACTTGGGCAGGGACACAAAGCACTGGTTGGACAGAGAGGGGGGTGGAGGTTTTAGCTTGCCCAGCGGGCTGAGATCTGGACCCTATAGCTGTGCTAGTGGAGAGTCTTATGGGGGACCTGGAGAACAAGGGAGCAACTAGCCCTGGACTGACTGTGATCTCTGTGTGATCTTAAGGGAAATAGCACTTTGCTGTGTGCATTTGTTATCCTTTCCTCCTATATGAGACGCCCCTCACTGGTGTTAATGGTGAGGATTGAGGCTCCTTGATTGCTGGGCCAGAGCACGGGCATCATAGGGACGGCCTAACTTTGTCTTCCATGTCAGGAAGAATTAAAGTACGGGGCTCTATCTCAGCCTTTTTTCTTATATAAATAGTACTGCTCAGGCAATTCTAGCCTTCCTGTACTATAGGAACATAGCAACTTCTGGGGCTCAAAAATTGAGAACTTTTTATCAGTCTTTTCTTGTTTTTTTCTATCACCTTTTCCTGTCTTCCTGTTGTTATTGTTTAGTTAATATTCAGTATGATACAGTTTTGTCACTGTCCTACAGTCCAGAAAAGATAGGGGATCTTGTTATCGCCTACTGTTTGGGAAAAATAATTGCTGTGTTTAGATGTTTAGAGAAGTTTGGTATTACAAAACAAATTAGGAATGGCATACATAATCCACTTTAGTCATTGCATAGTAAGGTTCTGCTGCTCAAATTTTCCAGGGTAGGGTGAGGGTGACATGTGGATGGGTGGGCCACTCAGCCAGGTCCTTATGGAGACAAGGAATTGGAAAGGCTACCCATCTAAGGAATGAGTGGGTGGGTCAGGAGATGTTCCTGCCCTAAGGGATGGGAGTATTCCACTAGGCCATATCTCATTGTTTACCCAGCCACTAACATGATATACACATGCAAGGGATAAGCGCAGTTACAATTTAAGCAGAGTTATCTACCTCCTCTTAGAGTAGTAGCAGCTCTCTGGCTTGCACATTACTGTTTATCATTGGGAAGCTTATTCATTGCCATTGTAGGGAGTGGTAACCATGCAAGACCCCAAGGATGTGTGCAATGAGTCACTTTAAGAAGGTAGCTTAGGACAGCCATGCTACAAAAGAGAGTCATTACATTAGATCCCAGATGTGTGCTTGATTTGGAAAACAATGCTACTTTAATTTTATCCACAAAAAATGAAATCTGGGATAAACAATTTACACCTATGACAAGCCACCATTTTCCTTATGTTATCAATTAATTTTTTTAAGTTGTAAGTCCTGCCCCCAAAGGTTTTATTTTATTTATTTATCCTTTGTCAGCTGAGATAGCCCCGAAAGGCTAGTGGCCTTTTTTTCAGTGGAGATCCAAGGTGGTATTTATACTATTAGAGGACATTTCTCCAGGGCGTTGGGGAACTTTTATTTGTCACTGTTGCAAATGGGACCCATTTTGGAGGAGCACTTCCTGTTTCTGTCCCAGGTGCAGAGGTGGCCCAGAGAAACAGGGAGACAGAGAGGTGAAAGAAAATATCAAGACAGAGGAATGTGTGCAGGATTCTAAGGAAATGTTTCAAAGAAATCTGTTTAATGGATATATAATTGCAATCGTCCAGTAGGGAGGTTTGTGGGACTATTTACTTAAAGAAATGGTGGTACAGAGTGAGCCAGAAAATGAAGGAGATGTTTTGGGGAGACACTATGGGGAAAATACACAAGAAGGATGCAGAGACAATCCTAAAGAATAGAGGCAAGATGGAAAAGAAAGTATGCAGAGAAAGTAAAAGAAGGCAAAAGTGGAGTAGCAGGAAAAAAGGCAAAGAAAATGAAAAACAGTAGTATGTGGTAAGTATTCAAAGTAAAAAAGACAAAGAAATGGATAGGTATGAAGTGCAGGACAATTTAACAGCTCCTTTGGTTGTAAAAGCACATGAAGTAAAAGCATTTATTCTTATTAACAGACATTTTGTGACATTAGATTTGCGACTGTTTTTCAATAGAAAATTTCCTTGGACAATATGAAAAAAAAACAAAGATTAACCCATGGAATATTTATGTAATAAAAAATGTAACAGGGAAGCAAAAATGTACAATTTCAAAAACAGGTAGAAAGATGGAGTTTGAAAGGACATTTGAAAACTTAAAGTAAAGAATTATTGGACATTGCAAACGTTTGTGACCAAAGGGGTTTACGGGCTGGTGGGTGGGACTATAATATTGTGTTAAAAATAGAAAGAGGAAAAAAAATACCACAAGCATGATAAATGTGAAGGGGAATAAGGGTGTCAAAATATGGGGGCAACCCAAACATTTTTGTGTGTAAAACAGCATTTGACAAGTAACTGTGACAAAGAAAAATGTTATATTTGTGGAGAAATGGAACATGATGCAAAAATGTAAATTGAAATGTTATAAATTTAACAAAATTGGACATTTATGGAAGGATTGCAAAAATGGAAATAAGGGTAAAAAAATACATTTTAGTAGTTTTACAAATAGAAAAAAAAATAGAGGACATAGAAAAAGGTTCTGAAATAAGTGATGAAGATGTACACAGAGGTAAGTAAAAGAAAAAAATAATTATACTAGTAAAAGGGAAAAGAAAAAATAAAGGGATAAGAGAAAGGAAAGGAAAGGGATGGAAAAGAATATGCAAAGTTAATGGCTGGGGTTGGTATAATGATTAAGGTGTTTGACTCACAAACACAAAGCACATTTTTTGATTCTCACCTTTGGGAAGGAAATTGACGAGGCTTAGAAATGGCCTATTAAGAAAGCTAGCCTAGTAATTAGCTATGAACTTATGAAACTATGAATGCAAGGAAAGGGAAAACAATTTTGGAGGGCTTTCTGTAAATGTGATTAGTATTAACTACAGAGAATTTGTAGTTGTATAATACGTGATGTAGATGTAATTATATTAGAAGACACAATACTTTTAACAAATGAAATATTACAAACTGGGAAATGATGGGGAAAATAATCTGGCATTTGGGAAATGAGAGATATTCTGGAATAGCCATATTCTGCAGAAATATAGTAAAGATATTAGATGTAACTTGAGCAAAAATGGGAAGATTACCATTGTAGATTTAAAATGCAAAAGAACAAGTATATAGAATTATAACATTATATGCTTACACTAATTGTAAAAAAGGGAAAGTTTATTTCATCATATTTTAGGATGTGCAGTAATAAATATGAACAGTACAATGACGAGAATTTAACTGTGATTTAAAAGCCAAGAGTAAAAAGTAAGGAAATGATATGAGAAAAATTTTAGCAGTTATAAGATGCGGTAAGTTAAAACTTTGGGACAAAAATTCATGGTCTTACAAAAGGGGTATAATAGAACTGAAACAGATGATTTTATAGTATCAGATGTTTTAGTTACAGGAGGAAGGGAGCTAGTTGAAACAGACTTTTCAAATCATACTGAAATATGGCTACAGATAAAGGCAAACAAGGAATATATAAAATGGGCAAATGAATAAAAAAGGATAAATGAGAAACCATGGAATGAAGAAGGAAAGAGAGTAGTAATATAGTTATGGAAAGATTATATTACTATAAGAATATTTTATAAAAATGGTCTGAATGGTGAAAGATATTTAAGGAACAATATAAAAAATTTTTTTTACATTGGCAACATGATGTGAGAAAAGTAGAAAAAGAGAAATATAAAAGAGCATATAATGCTCCATTGGAAGATTTAGAACATAGTGATAGTAATTACTTTAACAAAGAAAAGTAATTATATGGAAGAAATCAAGCAAAAATACAAGAACCGTTATATAAGCAAAGATTTGTTTTACAAAAAAAAGAGAGAGAAAGTATTGAGTTACTTAAGCAGATTAGTAAAGGTAGACAAGAGTGTAATAACAGAAATAAAATCTAAGAGAAGAAATAGAAATAGGAAAGATTATAAACAGTGCACTATAAAATATACAATGAATGTTTAAAGAAAACAGAAAGTAGTGAAACAAACATGGAACTGAACAGAAAAAGAAAAAAAATAAAAAAGAGTTGGAAAAAGATATTTTTTAAATGAGCAAGATAAAGTATTAGGACAAGTAAAATAGATTTGGCTGCAGGACCAGATGGAATAGGGTATGAAATGTATAGCATGTTAAGGGACTGGCAAAAAAATAGTTTTAAAGCTTTTGAATGAATGGTTAAATGAAGGTTTTATGTGAAAGAATTATGTAGTAGAATACTTAAATTCATACTGAAGAAGGAAGATGGAAGACAATTAAAAAATCTGGAGACTAATGAACATAATATAAAAGAGATTTGAAACTAAAATGCTAAATATTATGGAAGATAGTACATACAGTATAAAGGGGAAGGGTTGTCAAGAATTATTAATGATAGAGAAATTGTGGATGATATTACGAACAGAAAAGAAGTGAAAATTAAAACAGGAGACTTTAATAAGGGATTTGACACAATTGGACATGAAACCTTACAGGTAATAAAGGATATAATATAAGTGAGAAAGTTAGAAAATTATCTATGTCAGCATATAGTAAAAATAAAGTAAAAATACATGCAAATAGCTGGTTAAGTTAAGAGGTACATGTGAAGAATGGCACAAGACAGGGATGTCCAACGAGTTGTATACACTTTGCATTAGTTATAAATGTGATAGTATGTGAAATAAATTACAAAATGAAGTAGGCAGAGTATATAACACCTGAATAATTAAGAATGCTAGTTCTTTTAACATATGCAGACAACATTATGATAACAGCAAAAACAAAATTTGGATAAGAGAAGTAATTTGCTGAAATGCTTGTCTGGAGGTGATAGTGATGGCTTTAAACAAAGAGAAAAGTAAATGTTTAGGTGATGTAGTAAATTCAGGGGTTATGTGTGTATGTATATATATATATATATATATATATATATATATATATATATATATGTGGTTCCCCTTCATATGACTGAAACTACAAAATCCTAAAACTCAAAAGCCTGAAAAACACAAAAAATACATATACTGACTTTAAACAACAGAAACCATATTAACTTCCACTAAGTATACGCAGGGGGCAAAGCCCCTCTGCAACCGCCAAGTGGGAGGCTGTGACCCCCAAACCCCTACTACTTAAATATACCAACTCCAAGATTGCACTTAGTGGAATGAAGTGCAATCCTGGAGTTGATATATTTAAGTAGCAGGGGGTGTGGGGGCATAGCCGTCCACATGGGGGGTGCAGGGGAGCTTGTCCCCCTGCTTATACTTAGTGGAAATTAATATGGTTTCTGTTGTTTAAAGTCAGTATATGTATTTTTTGTGTTTTCAGGCTTTTGAGTTTCAGGCTTTTGTTTTCAGGCTTATGAGTTTCAGGCTTATGTTAATTCAGTCATATGAAGGGGAACCATATATATATATATATATATATATATATATATATATATATATATAATGTATATTTACAAGGAATTAAATTCCTGAGTTATGTATAAAATTTGGGAATAACGATGCAAGTAGAATTCAATGGGGAAAAACAATTGAAGAAATAAAAGAAAAGTACAGTTTTGTACCTACCATAAATGTAGATGTTCGAGTGCTAATACAGCTGCAGTCATAACAGATGGGTTTTCCTGCCGTCAGGCGGGTCCTCGGTCGGCCGAATTCCAAAGTCTAGGTCCGGCGTCGGATGTCGTCGCTTCTTCCCTGACGTCAGTGTGACAGGGGTATAAAATACCAGCCGACGCCATTTTCTTCAGTTTTTCTTGCCCCAGATGTCAGGTGCCCCCAGAAGGAAGGCAGCACATAAATGTATGTAATAATGTAATGCAATATAATCAAGAAACAGTAGTTGCAAGCAAATACACCATAAAAGAATACCCCAATCAGGTTGTATGAGGAGGTGTTATTCATTAGGCCTGGCCCAAGAGGGGAAGGAGGGAGGGAAACCTGGACTGCAGCTGTATTAGCACTCGAACATCTACATTTATGGTAGGTACAAAACTGTACTATGTTCATCGTGCATACAGCTGCAGTCATAACAGATGGGTAGAATCCCAAAGCTAAGAAAGGGGTGGCAGGCACTAGGTGGAACTAGGAGGAGCTAGGATGCCCTGCAAGACTGCAGTGGCAAAGCCTGCTCTAGATTTGGAGTACAATGGTAGGTGATAGTGCTTGGAGAAAGTATGTACAGAACTCCAAGTGGCAGCTTCCAAAATGTCTTTGATAGGAACCCCCCTGAGGAAAGCTGAAGAGGTAGCTGCGGCCCTTGTGGAGTGAGATCTGATGCCTGCAGGTACAGTTTTACCATGAAAAGAGTAACAAAAGTGTATGCAGTGGGCTATCCATTTTGAGATTGTCTGTTTGGAAATAGGCTTCCCTTGAGCTCCTGTAGCATAGGACACAAAGAGTTGCTCTGATTTTCTGAAAGGCTTTGTTCTGTCCAAATAATAACGTAGCTGTCTGTGAATGTCCAAGGAATGTAGTAGTCTCTCCCCTTTGTTTTGAGGATTAGGGTAAAAGGTAGGTAAGTGGATAGCCCGATTCAAGGCTAGCCTGGATACTACCTTTGGCATAAACGAAGGATTGGTTCATAAGGAAACTGTCCTGATGGAAAATGATGAAAGGCTGCACAGCCATGAGGGCTTGTAGTTCCGAAACCCTGTGAGCTGAGGTGATAGCCAGCAGGAAGGCTGTTTTCCAGGACAAATATTGCAGTTCTGTTGAAGCAGCTGGCTCAAAAGGAGGCAAGGTCAGTTTTTCTAGAATGAAATTGAGGTCCCAAGCAGGTACTGGTTGTTTCCTTGGGGGGTTTATATTCTTAGCCCCTCTGAGGAATTGTCTTAAGAGGAGGTGAGAGAATAAAGGAGGATCAGTGTTGTATTCTGCAGAAATGGCTGAGGCATGGATTTTGATGGAGGAGAATGAAAGTCCACTGCTTAGCAACTCAGCTAGGTACTGTAATATTTGAGGTAAATTCAGTATTCCAGGATTCTGGCCCTTTTTCTCATTCCAGGCACAAAACTGTTTCCATTTTGCAGAGTAGGCTTTTCTAGTAGAAGGTCTTCTGGCCTCCAAAATGACGTCCTGCACCTCCTTGGAGAGTATGGTCTGTTGTGATTTTAAGGAATCTTCCATGCAGCTAGATTGAGTGTTTTCAGCTGACTGTGAAGAGTTTTGAAGTTGTGCTGAGTCAGTAGAAGAGGCATTAGAGGCAGGATCCATGGTGGGGAGTGTGTCAGGCTCCTCAGGAGTGGGTACCAGTGTTGTCTTGGTCAGTCTGGAGCAATGAGAATCATCTTTGGTCTGTCTGCTCTGGTTTTTAATAGAACTTTGGGCAGCAGAGGAAGAGGTGGAAAGGCATAAACTGTCATTGTTGTCCAACTGAAAGAGTCCACTTTCCAGGCCTGTGGATGAAAGGTCCTTGAGCAGAATTTTGCCAATTGGTGATTTCTGTGGGAGGCAAAGAGATCTATGTCTGGCCTTCCCCATGCTTGAATTATCTTTGTAAAAACTTGAGGATGCAACTTCCATTCATGTGGGTCTGTCATATTTCTGCTTAGGTTGTCTGCCAGTGTGTTTTCCTTGCCTGGCAGGTACTGTGCTTGAAGTTCGATTTGTAATTCCAGAGCCATGTTCCAAAGAGACATGGCTAGCCTGCATAGGGGGTATGAATGGGTTCCTCCTTCTTTGTTTATGTACCACATTACTGTGGTGTTGTCTGTCCTTATCAATAGCTGGCCTGGATGCAGTAGGTCTTTGAAAGCTATAATAGCATTTATTACTGCTAGCATTTCCTTTTGATTGATGTGTAGGTGCTTTTCTTTTTGGGACCATTTGCCCTGAATGCACCGATCTGTCATGTGCGCCCCCCAGGCGTAGTCCGAGGCGTCTGTTATGATGACTTGATTTGCTTGAGGCTTGCAGAATGGGAGACCTGTGTTTCTTTGGCATGCTTGAGCCCACCACAGAAATTCCTTTTGAAGACATGGAATCAGTGGTATTATTGTTTCCAAACTGTGGCTGTGTTGAGACCATAGGTTTTTTAGGTACCATTGAAGTTTCCTCATATGCAGCTTTGCACATGGGATTAGTAGGATGCAAGATGCCATGAATCCCAGAGCCTGCAGGATTTTCCTTGCAGTCAGCCTGGTGAAAGTTGCCAGTATTCTGAAGTATTGAGTTAGTTGCCCTTGTTTCTCTGGCGTGAGGTAGGCCATCTGGGTGTTGGTATCCAAGCTGGCACCCAGGAAAATTATTGTTTGAGAGGGTATTCGCCTTGATTTCTTTTTGTTGACTGTGTATCCCAGAGAATTCAAGAACATTATTACAAACGCCAGATGTTTCATAAGTATGTGCTTGCTGTCCGCTTGGATCAGGCAGTCGTCCAAATATGGGTATATTTGTATCCCTTGAAGTCTGCAGTAGACAATTACTGATGCCAGGCATTTCGTGAACACTCTTGGGTGCAGTAGATAAGCCAAAGGGCAATGCAGAGAATTGATAATGTGTTGAACCTGCAAGAAATCTGAGGTATCTTCTGCAATCTTGTCTGATTGGGACATGCAGGTATGCCTCCTTGAGGTTCAATGTTACCAGCCAAGACTCCTTGCCCAGCATGGGAAGAAGCTGCTGTAATGTGAGCATCTTGAATTTTGGCACGAGTAAAAATGTGTTTAGGATGGATAGGTCCAAAATAGATCTCCAATCTTTGCCCTTCCTTGGTACCAGGAATAGTCTGGAATAAAAACCTTGACCCTGTTCTTGTGCAGGTACCTCTTGAATAGCTTTCATGTCCATGAGATCTGAAATTTGTTTTTGTGCCTCTGCCCTTTGATTGTGTGGCAGGTTTGGCATGCCTCTTATTTTTGGAAGGGTGTGAAAGTGGAATCTGTAGCCTCTGTCTATAATGTTCAGGATCCATTTGTCTTTTGTGACAATATGCCAATTTTTCGAAAATAATGCCAGTTTTCCACCTAAAGGTGCTGCCATTTGAGCCTTGCTTGGCATGCAAAGGGGAAAGTCACTGGTTCTGCTTTCTGAATGGCTGTGAACTACCCTCACCACCTTTCTGAGTAGGCGCTTGCCATTGTCTGCCTATAAACGATCCTTGAGATTGCCCTCTACCCCTTAGGCGCCTGTATCTACCTCTTTGGGGTCTGTCCGTGGCTGGAAAGGACCAAATTTTTGAAGGCCAATTTCTACTGAAACGTAGAGGTTGTACCTGTAGGAAATCTTTCACTGTTTGCATTGATTTTGCCTTTTCCTCCATTTTCTTTAATACCTCTCAGCTTTAACACCAAACAATACATCTTTTTGCAGAGGTGCATCTAGTAATTTAGCTTTGACATGATCTGGTAAGGTTTGCTCTTTGAGCCAAGCATGTCTACGTATGACTGATCCTGTAACAGCAGCTCTACAGGAGGCCTCTAATGCATTAAAACCACATTGCAAGGTATGTTTGCCCACTTGTTCTGCACTATGTAACAAATCCTGCAACTCCTTCAAGTCTGGTTGTTCAGGTTGTGACATTTTGCTTTTCAACTGTGATAACAGAAACTGTTGGTACTTTAACATATGGAACTGACAGTTTAATGCCCTCATGGTTAAGGTGGCCGAGGTGTATACCTTTTTCCCCCACCTTTCTAAAGCTCTGGAATCTCTCTCTGAGGGTAATGGATTTTTAGCAGTGGAGGCCTTAATTCCCTTGGGACCCTGTGAAATAGTTTCTGGGTCAGCCGCATGGCTTTTGTATAGGAATTGGTGTGAATCAGGAACCCTGTAATACCTGTCAGGCTTGACTGGAGCTGGAGGTAAAGAATCTGGGTTAAGGCAGGCCTCCGAATACACATCATCTAGTATGTCTAAGACAGGAGGTATAGCCAGAGGCCTGTGCTGAGGGAGCAAGAGGAAATCCCTAAGCCTTTTCTTGGAGTCTGAGTACTCTTGGCCTTCCCAGTGGAAGTGTTCCCTCAAGGTATGTAAGGTTTCCCCAAAAGAGTAATCCTCAGGGGGGGGAGACAGAGGGAATGGACTCCTCTGCATCAGAATCTTCAAAAGGGGAGTATGAATGTTCCTGGTCTTCAGAATGTTCTGAAATAATGGAGGCCTGGTCCGAGGAAGGGGATTCTTCCTCCACTCTGGGCCTTTTGTCCAGGGGGAGTTGAGAACCCCTGATAAGAGTAATTAAATCCTCAGCCATTTTGAGCATCTGCTTTTTAGGCATGGGGCCTTGAGAGGGGCCCTGTGGAGCTTGTCTTTTAGTATGCATGGCTGCTTTAGACTTAGTGAAAGCCTTGATGGAAAAGGAAGAGGAAGGCCTGAAGACACCTTGAGAGGTGGCAGGCCTGTCTAAAGTCTGAGTTTCACCGCCAAGAGTGGCTTTGGTATCTGTAGTCGGGGTGTGGGCCGAAGAGCCTGCGACCTCGGGCACAGAAGACACCGCCAATGAAGTGCCATCGGTAGTCAGGGGCTGCGTAGGCGCCTCGCCGAGAACCGGACCACCTGTAGTCGGCTTTGGCGTGGTGTCGATAGAAGTCGCGGACCTCGAATGCCGGTCCTTATCTTTGCGTCTTTTACTCAAAACTGGAGTCGGAGTATCCGACGACATAATGTAATTAAACTTTTTGCCAAAATAGTGTTGGGCGAACTCCGCCAGACACTTAATAGTGCGTCTGTTGAATGTAGCACAAAAACGACAGGCCGAGATGTCGTGGTCTGGGCCTAAGCAAGGAATGCAGAGGGAATGAAAATCCTTATGCGGTATTTGCTTCCCACATGAAATGCAATTATTAACTTTGTCTGACATCGGTCTGAGGCAAGAAAAGTTTCCCCAACGGGGTACTTAGCTTTCAAGAAGACTTCGGTTGAAAAATATTCGTAATCTCAGGAGCTGGCCGACCGGCACTTGCAAACTGCTTCTGCTTCGGGCACCGCGCGGCAAGAAAGACTGAAGAAAATGGCGTCGGCTGGTTCTTTTATACCCCTGTCGCACTGACGTCAGGGAAGAAGCGACGACATCCGACGCCGGACCTAGACTTTGGAATTCAGCCGACCGAGGACCCGCCTGACGGCAGGAAAATCCATCTGTTATGACTGCAGCTGTATGCACGATGAACATCCTGTCTTTTCTAAAGAACATATAGATTAGCATTCAGAAAAAAGGCGTATTTGATAAGTTCAGTACTGGTGGAAAACAGTATACTTAGCAAGTGTATTTATGTTGCCAACAAAATTTGGCAAGGAATTATTGGAGATATTTTTTTTAACATTTATATGAGCTTTGTCTGTAAAGAAGGAGAGAGAAGGTTTAGGGTTAATTAACCCAGTGGTATATGCTGCTTCATTAAATTTGCACAAAGTGTTAAAGTGGATAAATGAAAAAGATGAGAGATTACTAGTAAAACTGTATAAATATACATTCGACAAATTTGGGGGTATGGTAAAAAAGAGCGTATAAATGAAGAAATAAGATGTTACCAAGAAAAAAAATATTTTTTGTGGAAAATAAAAATTGATGCTACAGAAAAAGATACAAACGTATGGTATAACAATGTAATGATAAAACATTACTATGTAAAATCATGGGAAAATCTAACGGATGAAAACAAAGCTATAAAAATAAGAAGCAAATGGTATAATCAGAAAATAGAAGTTCAACATTTTTTGTGGAGACTAGTAATAGATAAATTGCCTGTAAAAGGAAATATGCCATATAAAAAGAAAAGTGATCGAATATGTTTACTTTGACAAGATGAAGAAATTACGGAACATGTGTTTTTGAAATGTAAAAGCAAAAAAGTTATGGAGAAAACTATGTAAAGAAGATTTTTACACAGATATAAAAAGAGATGGGTAAAATAAACATGGATATTATAAGAATAGAAGTAAAGACTATGTAAAAGAATTGATAAACATTATTTATGTTGTGTGTGTTATATGCAATGAATGAATAAATTATGTTCAATGGTAAATGGATTTTAGCAACAATATTCAGTAAAATCAGATGGTGGTCATGGAAAAAAGAGTGGGGGTCTAATAGGGATAAAAAATTAATATGATTGTAAAGGAAATTATGAATATGTGTAAACAGGTTTATATATCTATACATTTGTAACTATTTTATAACTATGAGTTATTTTGATTATAAATAAAGGACCCCTACTCTTTTCGACAGGTTACCACCAACTCAAGCAGATGGGACCTTAGTTTAACAACTCATCTGAAGGTCAATTCACTCAGGAGTGCAGCACCTCCTTTATGCTTCACTGCATTGCCAACAATCTATCTAGCATGGGTATAGAACCCAAAGACTTCTGCACCAAGGGCAGGTATGACTGCCTATTGCTCTACTGACACTCCTTCAGCAGAGTTATGGTTACCTCTCTTTAATCTCTGGAAACATCATGGAGGGAAGATAAGGGCATTTTGGCTCAGCACCACTTTGACAGTAGGAAGATTTTTCACTAAGGCTAATTTTCTCCGCTGCACCAATGTATACAGTTAAACAACATCACTGCAGTTCATGCATGCCTGCTTCCAATTACATGCCATTCAATGCAAATCATCTCCACCATTGCCATCATTGCCAAATTTGCCTGCATGAGCAAGTTTCTCCAGCTTTCACCATGGAATATTAACCAGAAATGAAAATCCACACCACTCTCCTCAAAAAGGAGATGCCCTGGCAAGTGTTTCTTTATCCCTACCACCATTGCCAGTTTTCTGGCACTGAGATCTTTCAGTAAACACTGCTCAGCAGCACTAAATGAGAACAGCAATTAAAGTAACAAGGTTAGGAAATGGATATATAGCTACTGACTGCAAAGTCTGATGCTTGCCTATTACAGTGCCATACCTGAAATGTACTGAAAGGTACTACAGTATGCTTCTATATGCCCACAAAAGTCACTCACTGACAGTTGCTCTGACTCACAAGAGTGAACGTTTCAACTTCTTTGGTCAGTACCTGGGAAAAACTGACCTATTAAAAATGCCTTTAAAAATGCACTGGATTGAACAGTAAAGAGGCTATCTGCAACTGCAGCCAAGGACCTCCAGTACTGTTCTAAGGATGAAAAGTACAAATAATACTCAACATGTCATGGAATTTTCAGAAAGCAAAGCTTTGCAGATTGAATATATTCACTTGGCTAAAGAAACAGAGAAGTGTGCACATCTATATGCTGAAAAATCAAACCAATGCAGATTAAGGCATGATTTCTCACTTTACCCAAATACATATCTTTTTAGTGATGGTGTGAATAATTCCAGTCATGTGATTTTCTTCAGGACACTAGAACTGGAAGACTTTATATTACTATTCCATCTCACGACTGTATCTAGCCTCACTTTAAAATGCGTTAGTCTGTTAAAAACTTTCACGTCCTTTTTTATTTTTTTTAATTTTATTTTTAAGAGGATCAATATATAATATAGCCATGCTAGTTTAAGCAACTTCATGTTACTTGAAAATCTGTTGCACATTATTCAGATCAATTTGATCAAAATTTAAGTAAGAGACATTTGGAACTGCAGCTGACACATCTAGCGCCCAGGGTAGCTCACTGATCTGGCACTCCTCAACCCTATGTTTACACTCAAAAAGCAAAAAAAGTCTGATCACTACATTTCCAATCTGTGCTCCTTGCTTCTGTCCAAAGGGGAAGTCCCAGGTTCATTCCTCATGTCTAACAGAGAACAAAACACACACACCCTTGAAACCTTTTCCAAGGTTCCATAAGAAAATGTTTGAGAGAGAAAGAAAAAAGCACAAGAGTGGTCTAGAATTTAACTTGATATAGGGTCCAAGGTTGGGCGACAGAGATTAACAGGAAGAAAACCAGGAACTCTAAAATAAGTGAAAAATGTGAGATTCTAATGCATCAATATAACGTATTATAATATAACAGAAAGTGGAAAGATTGTACTTTTGTAGACTTTGTTAAAATGTGGGAGACTATAAAACATAAACCCACTTCATATCCATTAATGTTTGGAAGAACAGTAAAAGAAAGGAAAAAAGTAACTGGAAGTAAAACATTTTGTGTTCTTAACAGTATTTGTATAAAACATTTCACAATATAAATTGCATGTTACATAGTAAAATATTTTCAGTTACTGATGTATATGATAAAGATACTAAAGTATACAAGTGCTTTTTCCTCCTCTTTTTAGTTTTAAGTTATGTAGGCATTACAAAGTAAAAGTGAAGAAAGGATGGACAAAAGCATGTTTAAGTTACTATGCAGTAATCTTGGATTGTTGAGGTGGAGGATGGGGTGTAAAAGTGCACATATTATAATATATGTAGGGTTGATATGTGTATGTTTTCTCTTTATTTTGAATAGGTGAATGTCTAGATTAAGGTCTTTGACTAAATCTGATATGTTTTTGTGTAAGCAAGTAAATAAGAGAACCCCGAATGTAATGAAAAGTTTTCCTTTATCAAATAAATGTTCAGAGTGAATTGAGAAGTCTGCAACTGAGAGCAGCTGTACATTATGTTCTTAAGTTTCCATTAAGACAAGCTGACTATAGGGGCAGGCAATAAAAGCACTCTTAAGACTATAAGTTAATGCTTTCTGAAAGCATACAAGCTGTTTTTTATACCTGGGATGAAGATGAAGCAATTAGTATAAGTAGAAGCACAATCTGCAACATGTATCTTATTATAGATAACCTTAATTTTAGCTGAAGTAGTGCCTGCCTGTGTGCCCAGCTGTCAATTTGGAACAATTGTTTCTGTCAAGAGGGTAAATAGTCATTATTTTTAGATGTACATAGTTTTTATGGGGTTATTCTGGGGGTGTGTTTGTTTTTCATTGAAACAAAAAGTCTTGTAAAATACAACATAAGCTCAAATGGAGATGACAATAAATAATTGTATAAAAGTTCAACCTGCCAATCATTAGCAGGTGCACGTAACACGAAAGATGGAAATAGACATTTTAAAAAGCTGCCATATATAACAGGTCAGAACAATAACGTCTTATCAGAATAGCTACACTACCCATAATATCTTGTAAAGTGAATGGTCTAACAAGTATAGACAAAAGAAATGCAAAGTGCAAATAGCAATGCTACATTTGCATGTGAATTTGATTAAGAAAAGATTTCAGGAGGTGTATTCATCAGATCAGAGTCCTTATAGTAATTCTTAGAGAAGCTCCAACAGAGACAGAGGAAGAGGAATAGATAATAATGGTAGATTTGTGGTATTAAGGGGCTACTGGAAAGGGAGGAGGATCATGCACTAATAACTGAAAATCCAGAGTACTGAAATAAAAATGAGACACTGGTGTTTCCCCACCTACCTGTTAAAAATACAGGAATGTAAGAAATGGGTAGTGGAAATTATTTGAGAGTTATTAGGGAAGATATGAATTTCTTCAGAAGTTATAGCTCTACTGAGTGGGATAAAATGAAAGTGGGATTTAAAAATAGGTAGAAATACAAGAGAGAGAGATATAGTTAAGAAGTAACACAAAATTATTTAAAGAGGCTGACAAAGTTTAAAGTACTACAGAATAAGGGGAATTTGACAAGTAGAAAAAGAGGCACAACTGCAGAGTGCTAAAGAAAAAATAAGGGAGTATCTGGATAATATGCATGAGTTTAGAAAAGATCACTGTTAAGCAACTTTTTTTTATAACTCCAGAGCACAAAAACTTTTAGCACAATGACTTTAGCAGAAATGGTTGTTAAACTTAGGAATCCTATGACAAAAATAACCAGAGATCCTGTAGGAGTATTAGAGATATTTTGGACATTTTATGAAGATTTGTAAAGCAGAAAAATTGAAGAAATCAAGAAAAAGCACAAATGAAAATATTTATGGAAGGCATTAATATTCTAAGGTTAGAGGTAGATGAGTCTCAACAGCTAACAGTTGAGATAGAAGGTGATGAGATAAAAATATAACCAACCTGCAGGGAGGTCTCCAGGAACAGATGGTACTCTGGTGGAAGATTTGAAGCTAGGAGGCAAGAAAGCCTTACAGATCTGGAAAGTTTTGTTTAACAGCATTTAAAAAGAGCAGAAGCACCAACATCCAGGAAAAAAGCTGTGCTGGCTGTAATACCCAAGTACAGTAAAGATCCATCTGATCCAGTTTCATATAGGCCCATTTCAATTTTAAACCATGATTATAAAGTGGCTAAAAGAATGGCAAAGCTGATGCCAAAATTGATAGATATGAACCAATGTGGTTTTGTTGAGGAGAGGCAAGCACTTGACAACATTAATAGAACAATGATGATCCAGAGGGAAAGATAACAAAATACTGCTGTTATTGGCAGATCTCGATGTAGAGAAAGCATTTGGCACAGTAAGCTGGGATTTTATAAGTAGCGTAATGGACGCATTTGCATTTCCTAACACAGCAATAAGGTGAATTAGAAGCCTATATGAGGGATCACGGGCAAAAAAAAAAAAAAAAAATCAAAGTTGGAGGTTTCCTCTCTGATAAGCTGTGTCTAATCTGAATTGCCTAGACGTAGTAAAGCCTTGCGGAGTTTCATTCTTGTGACTACCAAAAAGCAATTACTAGAAATGGAAATCAAAATCTAAACCAACTATACATGAAGGACTGCAACAAAGACAAAAGAACAGAAAGTAGGAACCTTAGAAAAGGGTAGGAGTAAATAACATAGAAAAATCGAAATTGTCAAGTCAAAGTCAAAGTAAACTTTATAGTAATCAGATATACACAGCAGTGCAAGATGAACGAAATTACGTTCCTTTGGTCCATATGCAAGACATTACAATGTACACATAGTTTGAATGACAGTAAGACAAATGCACAAGTAGTGATAAGATATTAACACAATAAATTGTCACAACTGGACAGGAAGACAGACAATATTATAATAATAGGTATTGTAAGACTGACTTCACATTGTGATTGCTTAGAATATTGCACTTCCATCAGTTGTAGTATGATATATTCAATATTCAAATTGCACATGTGTGGAGTGGTGACTCACTCCTGCCTATTGCACATTCAGGAAGTAATAGCATTAAGAAATAAGAAGTACCAGTTATTGAAGCAATTTGCCAGACTGATTACTATAGATGCTACTTCACAGCAAGCAGCATGTTGATCTGATTATTCGCCGTCATGCCTGACATTCAAGTTCAGCAACTTTATGTATAGAGGAAAGAAGCTCCTGTTCAGTCTAGATGTTTTGCAGTGTAAGCTGCGATACTGCCTTCCCGAGGAAAGGTGGAAGTACATGACATGCTCAGGGTGTGTGGGATTGTTGATTATCTTCCTACCCCTTCCCACACACCTAGACCCGTGCAGATTGTAACAGCTGTGCACTGCCCCAGTATTCCAGGAGCCTCAATCCTCAACACTAGCATCAGTGAGGGGCATCCACATTGGGAGGATAACAAGTACACACACAGTAAAGTACAATTTCCCTTAAGAGCACACAGAGATCACAGTCGGTCTGGGGCTTGTTTCTCCCTTTCTCTCCAGATCCCCAATAATACTCCCCACTGGCATAGCTATAGAGTGGCGTCTTCAGCCAGGGTTCTAAGCCAGGTCCTCCCTGCACTCCCTCTGTCCAACCAGTGCTTCATGTTCCTGCCAGGTAGCTCTCACACACACACACACACACACACACAGATATGGTTTATATACAAACACACAGACACTCCTGGGGAAGGCTGCCACAGGTTAACTAGCTATGCCCCTTCTGCCAAGATTACAAGGTAGTAATCCAAATACTCCAGAACCCCTACTTATCAGTTACTATAAGGCCCTTCCCAAAGGGTGACCAATTCCACTGTGTAATATTACTGTTATCCAAATAGTAAGTGTGACCAAACGTTTAAGGCTATTCTAGAGTGGCTTAGTACAGCATCACCAAATGCATGCAAGTACTCAAGAGCTAAATTATCTCTACACAAAACATCCACAGTTAAAAGGTTTAAAACCATTTAATAAATAACAAAACCACAAAACAATGCTCATCAATTCCACAGTGATAACAGAGACTCCAGAAATCACAGGAAAATACTTTAAAACAATATTGTAGGTTAGTCTCACATAAATATAGAAAACAGCTAGACTAATCTGGCTATATTCCTATCTCTAAGAGAAATACTAAGATCTAGGTCTTACTTACAGAGCAAGCAAATATAGATGAGAAGTGCTGGTGAGTTGTCAGCTTCAGAACAAAATACAAAATCTTTAAGTTTCCCAGGCTCGCAGAACTTAAAATTTTAACATTTCTCTTTTGATCTGCACCTGGCAGGAAGCCACAGCAATAAAAGACACTTTACATGTGAGACCTAGTTAACTGTCTATGTCTTAAAACTATAGCAAGAATTTCTAGCCCAGACATACTGCCTCAGAGCTTTAGATCAAAAAGTCATAAAATGATTTACTAATCAGCTTTCTTCCAACAAGGCGCATAGAATTATTTACAAAATTCTATCTAGCTAGGCTGGCAGCCTTCACACACATCACTCATGGATGGGAGTGAGGAACCAATGACTTCTTCCACTGTCCTCACTACCTTCAGGAGAACCTTGCTATCAGATGCTTTGCAGTTACCATACCAAACTATGATGTTGTTTGAGAAGATGCTCTCAATGGTACCCCATAGAAGGCTGAGAATGGACTGAGACAGGTTAGCCTTCCCCAGTTTCTAAAGGAAGTGCAGACATTGTTGTGTCTTCTTCACTGTGTGGCTAATATAAGTTGACGACGATAGGCCATCTGAGATGTGCACCCCCAGGAACTTGGTGTTTTTGACTCTTTCTGCTGCCACCCCCTTAATTTCAAAAGGTTGATATATCTCCCGAGTCCTCCTGAAGTCCACTATTAATTCTTTGGTCTTGCTTACATTTAAGGCCAGACTGTTGCTGTCGCATCAGCCTATCAGATGCTCCACTTCATCCCTGTAAGCAGTTTCCTCATCTTTTCTGACAAGACCTATGACAGTGGTATCATCCGCGAACTTGATGATTTTGTTGGATTCATACTTGGCCATACGGTCGTGCATCAACAAGGTGAACAGTAGAAGACTCCGGACGCAACCCTGAGGGACACCCATGTTCAATACAATACTGATTGAACTGTTATTTCCCACACATACTTTTGGGTTTGTTGATGAGAAAGTCAAGTATCCAGTTACATGGGGGGGAGGGGGTGTTGATGCCCAGCTGGATCAGCTTCGATATCAGATTCTGGGGGAGGACAGTGTTAAAGGCAGAACTAAAATTGATGAACAGCATTCTGACATAGCAATTCTTGTTCTGTAGATGTGCCAATGATTCATCAAGTGCCATAGCTATTGCATCAGCCATGCAGCAGTTATATCTATAAGACAGCTGTAATGCATTCTTTACAGCTGCCTCCCTAAACACCCACCAGTTCATACATTCGAAGCAGTCCTGTACTGTCAAGACTGCTCCATCAGACCATATCCTTACTTGTTTGGTTTAAGGTTTGCCCCATTTCAGCAGTGATGTATAAGCAATTGTGAGAACAATACAAGCAGAAAAATGTTTTGAAGGAGGAAAGAGGTTTAAGAGAAAACAGGAATTCTACAATTTATGTAATGTTGCTTTGATCATATGACATATAACAATATATGTTCATAGGTTCATACTAGGCTAACTGCCCTAGGGCATTTATAAGCCTAGCCAGAGTGTGTTTGGCTTTCGCCACCCATTTTAAATAAATTTTGCTATGCCCTTTTTCGAGGTTAGTATACTGTGCCTCTGTCTAACAGCGACACAGAAGTGACACCCGGGGTAAACCTACGATCTCCCATCCACTCATCAAGATTCCTCTTGAAGAGACTCAATGAGGGACTCTGCCTAACCTGGACTGGGATTTTATTCCAGAGTGAAGGGAGCCTCTGGGTTATGAATCTGTCCCTCCAGCATGTCCTATTTATTTCAGTGCTGAGGTTCAAGTTTCTTGAGCGAGTATGTGATGTATAATGTTTGTAAATGGGAACTTGTTAATATGGTTTTGATTACTTTTATATAAATGTAAGTCTGCCAATGTCATGAGTGATAATTCAATGAAAGTGTTTTTAAAAAGACTTTATTCCAATAACTAATGAAGGAAAGCCAATACTCCTGCTTCAAGAGGTACTTAAAGCACCAACTTTCTCTTGTCAAATAACCACTCATCTCTTCTGCCCTCATCTCACTAGCGTAGAAAACATCACTACTTATAGTGTACATAATGTAGACTAGTGAAACACTGTTTGATATAACTTAACAGAATAGCCACATTTGTACCACTTTTGTTATGTCTGTATCAAATCTCAAATAGCTCATCAAAGTTTGAATTTCATCCGTCTCAGTATGGTTTAAATTACAACTGTTTGCTGTAAACTATACTTCATTTCTCTAGTAAAGCTGTTCTCTTACTTTTTTGTGATATACTCACCAGGACTGAGCTGAAAAACAGTCCCTCTTGATCAGACCACTACCCCGGTAAACAAAGACAAATATTGGTTGCAGTATTTTTAAAATTTTTGAATCTTTGAATATGGATCAATATAAAACCAGACTCCAGTCCACATTTATTTAACAACATATGCTGTTGCACACTATCTATATAATTTATACGTAGCTGCTAATTTTGTGAGGAGTTATCTTCATTAGATTGCTCAGAGCATGGGAAATCTATTGCTGACCTACTACATATCTTATAGTGTTGCAGTTCTATTCCTACTGTATGGGGGCTTTTTACTAGATAATGTAGTCAATCTATTACTAAAAATAAAACAAGACTGCAAATAGTGTCCCAATTAAGTAACATTAATTAGAAAAAATAATGAACTACGTCAGTGTGGGTCAAATTCTTCAATAACAAGCACTGGATAAAAGAAAAGTACAGTGGCCTACCTACCATAAATTGGTTATCCTGCTGGCAGGCTACCGGCAGTTGGCCTGAATTCCAAAGTCTAGGTCCGGTGTCAGTTGCTGTCGCCTCCTCCCTGACGTCAGTGCGCCAGGGGTATAAAAGATGCAGCAGACACCATTTTCTTCAGTTTTTCTTGCCCCAGATGTCAGGTGCCCCCAAAAGGGTAGGCTAAAAATATGTCAATAAAGCATACATGCAGTAAGTACCAAGTTTCCTTCATCTACAAAAAAATACACCACATAGGTTGTATAGAAAAGAGAAGTACAGATAAGGTCCAGCAAAATAAGGGGGATGGTGGGTGAGTAACCTGGACTGCAACAGTGAATACACTCATACATCTACATTTATGGTAGGTACACAACTGTACTATGTTCATAGTGTTTCACTATTGCAGTCATTACAATTGCGTTGAATCCCAAAGCTAAGGTTGGGAGGCTGGAACTAAATAGAATTAGGAGCGGCTATGAGGCCCTGCAAGTACTGCAGTGGTAAAGCCTGCCCTGGATTTGGAGTAGAGTGGTAAGTGGTAGTGCTTTGTAAAAGTATGCACTGAACTCCAGGTTGCATCCTCTAAAATGTCTTTGGTTGGCACTCCTCTGAGGAAGGCAGCTGAAGTGGCTGCTGCTCTGGTTGAATGTGGCCTAATGTCCTTAGGCACTGATTTGCCATGTTGAGAATAGCATAGATGAATGCAGTGACCTATCCACTTTGAAATAGTCTGCTTTGAGATAGCCTTTCCTTGTGATCCTGCAGCATATGCCATCAGTAATTGCTCAGTCTTTCTGAAAGCTTTGGTTCTGTCCAAGTAGAAGCGCAGCTATCTGTGTATGTCCAAGGAATGCAGAGGTTTCTCACCCTTATTCTGTGGGTTTGGATAAAAGGTAGGTAAATGAATAGTCTGGCTGAGTGCCACACTGGACACTACTTTAGGCATAAAAGTGGGGTTTGTCCTTAGAGAAACCCTATCTGGATGGAAAATGATAAAAGGTTCCATAGCCATGAGTGCCTGTAGCTCTGAGACCCATCTTGCAGAGGTTATTGCTAGGAGCAGAGCTGTTTTCCATGATAAAAAAAATTATATCAGCTGTAGCAGCTGGCTCAAAAGGAGGCAGAGTGAGCTTTTCCCAAGACATAATTGAGGTCCCATGCAGGTATTGGTGATCTCCTTGGAGGCCGTAAGTTTTTGGCTCCTCTGAGGTACTGCCTTAATAAAGGATGAGAAAGAAAGAGGTGGCTCTGTATTGTAATGAGCTGAAATGGCAGAGGCATGAATCTTAATTGATGAAAAGGATAGGCCTTCGTCCAGCATCTCATTTAAGTATTGCAAAATCTGAGGGGATATTTGGTACAATCATATCATTTTTGGCTTCTCTTATCTGACCTTTAGGAGTACCTTGGGGAGGAGAGGCAGTGGGGAAAGGCGTATACTGTTAAGTTTTTCCAGCTGAAAGATAGAGCATCCACTTTCCATGCTTGCTTGTGATAAGTCCTTGCCCAGAATCTCTGTAGTTGGCAGTTGTGAGGGGAGACAAATAGATGTCCGGGCATCCCCAATTCCTTGTTATCATGTTGAAGACTTGTGGATCCAATTTCCACTCGTGGGGATCCATGAGGTTTCTGCTTAGTTCGTCTGCCAGAGTATTTATCTTTCCTGGCAGGAATTGTGATTGCAGATGTACTTGGTAAGTCAATGCTGTGTCCCACAAAGTCATGGCTAGTCTGCAAAGGGGGTAGGTGGGCCTCCCTGCT
This sequence comes from Protopterus annectens, assembly GCF_019279795.1. Classification (NCBI taxonomy): domain Eukaryota; kingdom Metazoa; phylum Chordata; order Ceratodontiformes; family Protopteridae; genus Protopterus; species Protopterus annectens. Next base: position 1,916,487,573 of record NC_056731.1, read on the forward strand.
TGTTTATGTGCCACATGACTGTAGTATTGTCCGTCTATCAGTAGTTGTCCTGGATGAAGTAGGTCCTTAAAGGCTGTCAGGGCATTCTGAACAGCTAGCATCTCCTTTTGATTGATATGTAGATTCATTTGGATTGCGGACCATGAGCCCTGAATACATCATCCTGCCATGTGGGATCCCCAGGCATAATCTGATGCATCTGTTGTCAATGTTTGTCTGGATGGGGAATGGTGAATGGCTGCCCCTTGTAGTGAAGACAGGCCTTTGCCCACCATCGAAACTCCTACTGTAGGCAGGGAATGATTTTAATTATTGTTTCCAGGCTGTGGCAATGTTGAGTCCAAACACTTTTTAGATACCATTGTAGTTTCCTCATATGCAGTCTTGCATATGGAATTAGCAGAATGCCATGAAGCCCAAAGCCTGCAGAATTTTTCTTGCAGTTAACTGGGTGTCTTTTGCCAATCTTTTGAAATAAGTAGTCAGTTGCCTTTGTTTGTCTGGCATGAGATAAGCCATCTGGGCAGCTGTATTTAAGCTTGCACCCAGGAATATTATCTTTGAGAGGGTACAAGTTTTGATTTCGTTTCGTTTACTGTGTACCCTGGGCATGTTAATAATCTTTTTACAAACGCCAGATGCTGTAGTAGTATGTCCTTGTTCTCTGCTTGAATAAGGCAGTCATCCAAGTAAGAATATATTTGTATTCCTCTTTCTCTGCAAAATGCAATTACTGGTGCCAGGTATTTTGTGAAGACCCTGGGCGCAGTAAATAAGCCAAAGGGCAGTGCAGAGAATTGGTAGTACATTGAGCCAGCTATGAATCTGAGGTATCTTCTGCATGATTTTCTGATTGGGACATGCAAGTATGCCTCTTTTAGGTCTAAAGTTACAAGCCAAGACTTCTTTCCCAGCATGGGCAGAAGCTGCTGCAAAGTCATCATTTTGAATTTTGGAATATCCGGGTATGTGTTTAGAATAGATAGGTCCAGTACTGGCCTCCAGGCTTCATCTTTTCTGGGCACCAAGAAAAGTCTTGAGTAAAATCCTTGTCCCTGCTCTTGCTGTGGTACTTGCTAAATGGTCCTCAGGTCCATGAGGGATGAAACTTGTTTTTGTGCCTCTGCCCATTGATTTTTTGGCAGGTCTGGCATACCGTTTGCCCTTGGCAAGGTGTGAAAGTGGAACCTGTAACCTTGTGACACTGTGTTCAAGACCCATTTGTCCTGGGTGATTAGGTGCCAGTTTTGAGAAAAAAGTGCTAGTTTTCCCCCTAAAGGAGCTGCCAGTAGATAGGAAGTCATTGGGACTTCTTTCTGTATGGCTGTGACTTGTCTTCTCCACTTCTGGAGGTAGAAGCACCCCATTGTTTAGACCTGTATGAGCCTTTGGGCTGGGATCTGCCTCTAGGGCGTCTGTATCTGCCTCTTTGTGGCCTGTCTGACATTGGGAAGGACCAATTCTTTGTAGGCCAGTGTCTGCTAAATCTTGGAGGCTGCACCTGTAAGAAATCCTTGACTGTCTGCATAGATTTGGCTTTGTCCTCCATTTTCTTCAACATCTCTTCTGCTTTAACATCAAACAAGGTATCATGCTGTAATGAGGCATCTAGTAATTTTGCTTTAACATGATCAGGCAGGGTCTGTTCCTTTAACCAAGCATGCCTCCCAATGACAGAACCTGTAACAGGAGGCCTCCAAAGAATCAAAACCACATTGTAAAGTATGCTTTCCAACTTGTTCAGCTGCATGCAATAAATCCTGCATTTCTTTATTTTCTGCACATTCAGAATTTGTCGACATTTTCTGTTTAAGCAGTGACATTATGTATTGCTGATATTTAAGCATATGAAACTGACAATTTAAAGCCCTTATAGCCAAGGTAGCAGAAGTGTAAATCTTTTTTCCCCATTCATCCAACGTCCTGGAATCTCTGTCAGAGGGGGGTAGGGTTTTTTTGCAGTGGAAGCTTTGACCCCCTTGGGACCCTGAGAAATAGTTTCTGGATCAGCAGCAGGGTTTTTAAAAATAAATTTGTGGAGTCTGGAACTCTGTAGTATCTGTCTGGCTTAACAGGAGCTGGAGGTAAGGAGTCAGGAGTCAGACTGGACTCTGAAAATACATCATCTACAATGTCTAGCACAGGTGGAATAGCAAGTGGACTGTGCTGAGGCAGTAAAAGAAAGTCGCTGAGCCTTTTCTTAGACTCTGAATAATCTTGGCTCTCCCAGTGGAAATGCTCCTTCATGGTATGCAGTGTTTCCCCAAAAGAATAATCCTCAGGAGAAGCTGAGGGGATATATTCTTCAGCATCAAAATCCTCATAAGGAGGAAGACAGTATTGCTGATCAGAAGAGGAATCAGATGAAATGGAAACCTGATCTGAAGATTCATATTCTATCTCTTGCCTAGGCCTCTTGTCTGGTGGGGGATGAGAACCCCTGATCAAAGTAATCAGGTCTTCGGCCATTTTGAGCATCTGTTTTTTAGGCATGGAAGCCTGTCCATGGGGCTGTTGCACTGGTTTCTTTGTCTTTAATTTTTACCTTTGAAGCTGAAGTCGTTTTAACATATAATTGTGTAGGCCTGAAAACGCCCTCAGAAGCCGATGCCTGCTCAGGTATTTGCTTCCCACAAGAAATACAATTAACTTTTTCTGATATCGGTCTGGAGCAAGAAAAAAGTTTCCCCAATGGGGTACTTAGCTTTTATTGAAGACTTCGGATCTGAAATTCGAACTTGAAAATCTCGGGAGTCGGCTGACCGGCACTTGCAAACTGCTTTTGCTTCGGGCATCGCGCGGCAAGAAAGACTGAAGAAAATGGCATCGGCCGCATCTTTTAATCCCCTGGCGCACTGACGTCAGGGAAGAGGCGACAGTAACAGACGCCGGACCTAGACTTTGGCATTCAGGCCGACTGCGGGTAGCCTGCCAGCAGGATAACCCAATTGTAATGACTGCAACAGTGAAACATGATGAACATCCATCTTAAGACTTTGCTTCATCTATCAAGAATAAATATCCCAGCAGTGTAGAAATGTAAACAGATATTCTTCTCTAACATCTTGAAGTCTCTTAATATTCACAAAAATTACTCCTAAGTTAATATATTTAAGACCATGCACTTCTGTCTTTTGTATTGTTCCCTACTCTGCTCTTTATTAATGTACAGACTGTTTTAACTGTACAATTTAATAAGTATGTGTTTTTAAGTATAACCCTAGCATGCTCCTTTTCCAAAGGATTCAAAATGGTCACAACACAGATTTCACTGTTTAGTATGATACATTGGATCATTTGTGTTTACAGCAGAAAGCAATTTTACTTTACTGCAATATTGTTGTACTGTTTTTGTGATGTTTGTCTCAAACTTTTTGAGCAGCTTAAATTTTTTGCTGTGTCCTTTGCTGTGTAATGTAATCAAATGTACATTATACATATGATTTAGTACCTATAAACAAAAAGAACCATTAAAATTATGATGATTAAAAATGAGAAGAGAACAATACAAGGGTATAAATAATGTAATAGAAAGGAATGATTTAAGAGTCCATGCTAAGAAATTACAAAGAGTTATACAAATCAGCAATGCTGCCTGACAATATTAAGTGAGGACATAAGTTCATATTCATTTTAATAAAAAAATGTAGTATATGGAGCACTGAGATTATGCTCCAAAACTGGAAAAAATAAACCTGTAAAGCACTTCTGCAGCTCTAGACCAGACCCTAATAGCACTTTCATATGTGTATAACAAATTGTTACATATCCCCTAAGCACGGTTGTGTGGCTGGGTCTTACCCAAGGGATGTTCCCTTCACTCTGAACTGTCTCTAAATATCTTCACTCATATTCTGTCAATGGAACTTTACAGACATCAGTCCTTAAGTGACTTGATTACACAGTATTTAAAATCTATCCCTGACTTTCATCCTATTATATTTACATGATGTCTGTGTGACAGCACTCGTTAGGTTCTTAACTGGCTTTCAAAGACAGTATAACACTTTTGGCCTTTTTTTTGTTTTGTAACTGGCAGTACATAGTACAGATAAAACTCCAGTCACTATTAAGAGTATGATTCGTGTCTCTCTGATCCGAACCAATTTTATACTTGCAGCATGGATGCCACGATTCACTTCTCAAGGTAAATTTCTTGGCATCCATGTCTTGAAAACATAATATGATTATGATTCACAGACCCAATCAAAACCCTCTATGTTATATAAAAGTTAAGATATGTAACGTGGGAGAGTCAGACCAGAGTAAGGTCAGACCACAAAATGGTCTCCTTTGAAGTAAAACCTGGAATCCCAGCTAACAGTGGAATGTTCAGGAGCTATTTTAAGGCTAACTTCATATTATTAACAGATACCTTGGCAAAATATCAAGCCCCCATAAACCCTGAGAACACTGCTACCTACACAAGACTGTTCACAGAAATGGTATACAAGCATGTTACTAGCTGCATACAGGCAGCTGTACCCACAAATATGAATTTAAAGAGCTAACTCAAAATACAAGCTACCCTGATAGAATCACATCAATAGGCTGTATAACAGGTGTACCACCCAGCAGGATAAGAGCACTTTCGTCAACCTAAACAAGCAAAGTCTACCAAAGCCAAATTCTAAGTAAATTTGGCTACCAAGACCAAGGACAACACAAGGCATTATTTACCTAAGTCCACAACCTCAAAGGCAATACATAATTATGTGCAGAGCTCATTGTTAATGAAGCCACCTACACTGAGCCAGAAGATAAAGCAAAACTACTGGCCAACAAATTCAGCTCCTCCTTTCCCTCCGGAAATACCATCAAATATAACTCACCCTAATATCACTAGGGAACAAGTTTTTAATGCTCTGTCTCAAAGGCCAAGACCACTGCATCAGTGGGCCCAGACCATATCCCAAGGTATCTTCCAAACAGCATAAAACAAGGCCTATTAGGCCTGTGATGTCCAGTTAATATCCCATCAGACTGCAACCAATTAAAATAACATCCAACCAGCACCCTACTGGACTGACAACACTAAATATGACGTCACTTACTATCCTGGATCAGTAACTAAGGAGTTTCAACCCTCACTACCGACTCCAATGTGAGACGGTCACTTAAACAGGAATATTTCACAATTTTCCCCTAACAGCTCAACACAAACACACACTATAATCTGGGACTGGACTGTATGCTTCTGTCCACCCCTAATGTAACTCCTTATTACACACTTCAATGTGTCCCAGTTTAAGACCTCTGATACAATCAAAGTAAATTTAAATCTCACACATCCAAACACTTCTGAGAAAGCCTGACACAGATTTCCAGCTGTGCCCCTTCCCCAAAATAATACAGTAATGCGGCCACCAGAGTGTCTTCATGCCCTTCTAAAGGGGTGTTCAGTTATGAAAATTAAATACCAAAATAAAGTGACCAGGCCTTCAAGGTTACGTGGGGAGTAGCAAACAGATAGAAGCACTCTCTGATCTCTAAAGAAAAACACTGATTTCAAGATACAGTGTAAAGTAATGAAAAACATTTAATAACAAGTAAAATGATTACAAGAATGTACATCAATAACTTTCAATAAACACCAAAATTCATTCACCGGAAATGTAAAATTAAACTGTAGGATAGAAGTCCCTCATTCTACAAGAACTCTGTTTTAATAATTAAGCTTTCCTTATCTAACTAAAGAATACTGTCCATGATCTAATCTAACACATAACAGCACGGCAAAGGTAGGCTTACAGTTTTTGGGGAGTTCACTTTTCGAGTATCACTGCACAGTATTGTGGCTGCACCTCTTCACTAACTGCTGCTCTTCACACACTGTTCAGCACTTGACAAACTGCTCAGCTTAACAGTCTCAACTATCTTATTTTTAGCAACAACAGTCAGCTGTTTGAAAAAGTTCCTGTCAATCATTTGTTCAAATAATCACCTAGCAACCAGGAACATTCCAATAAGATCTACTGTTCAGCTAATTCTCCATAGTACTTTAGAATCTCCCTCTCAAACATACATAATTAGAAATGTATTAAAATACTGGCTGATTCTTTAAACATTCTGTTTAAACAGGGAAATACTCAACATTTAAAAAAAAAAAAACATATTTACATTTCACAATTAGACATGCTGGCATACAATACAAATTAATCTGAGAATATAGACAAATTTGTCAGACATGCCAACACAAATGGCCGTGTTTTCAGTTTCCTCACATTGCTCTCTGGAATTATTTAACTGTAGCCTCCAAACAGGTTTCATTCCTCATGAATGGAGTAATGGAGCAAGCATCTCTCTGCTGGAAACCACAGACTCATAAGCCTCACTAATCTCATTTGCAAAGCCATGGAAAAATCACCATGGAAATGATCAATAATGACAGAGAAAAACTCCAGCCACTGGGCCCGACTCAATTTGGTTTCAAGTGAAGGTCATGCCTACTCAGCCTGGTAGACTTCTTTGAGAAGGTCACCAAAGCAATGGATCAGGGAAAAATGGTTCACACTATGTACCTCTACCTGGCCAAGGCATCTGACACAATACCCCACTCAGGCATTGCTGACAAACTCAAAAGGTTACGTATAAACCCCTATTTCACCCAGTGGATAACCAGCTGGCTCAAAGACAGGACCCAGGAAGTTAGAAATGAGGAGTCCACCTCTGCAAAGAGGCCAGTCACAAGCAGAGTCCCTCAGGAATCAGTCCTTGGACCTCCTTTTTGTCATTTACTTGTCTGAAATCACAGCCAGTGCAAATTGTCTCTGGCTGACTAAATTAATTTGCAGTCATCTGCAAAGAGTTGACATAGGATCCCCCACCAACACAAATGTTCAACAGGAAGGGCTACCGCAGCCAAATAACTGGTGTCAGTGCCATGGACTAAAACTAAATGCTATGAAATGCATAACAGTACTCTTCGGGAAGTCATCCATCCCTGGTAACTAACATATTGACAACACACTCCTAAAAACTGACCTAAGTCAGAGACTTGGGGACACAGACAGACCGTAATCTAGAGAGAGAATTATTCTATGTTGTGCAACTTATAAACACAGGTATTGCCATCTAGGTCCAAGAAAATCATTGTTCCACTGTATTTGGCATTCATCAGACCTACCATTGAATACAATGCGCCTTTGGTATGTAGTTTGATACGTACCTAACCAGGCACATCAAACAACTGGAACATCCACAGAGGTTCCTCACTAAAAGAATACAGGGTGTAAGCAGCATATCCTATGCATACAACCTTAAGGCCCTATCCCTGTATTCTGTCTCTTACAGGCTGTTGAGGGGAGATCTGTGCCTGGAATAAAAGGCAATGTCATACCCCACCCTGATGGATCTCCTTCATATCTACAAAACAAACATCACCATAATTACCCATTCTAAAGACTTAAACCTTGGCTGTGATATAAACAGGACCTGCTGGAGAGACTGGTATGTATCCCAGAGGCTACCCCTTCTCTGGAACAGGCTTCCCATCCATGGGAACCAGAGTTCCTCGCTAATCCAATTCAAGTGCAAATTGGATGGGGACAGGAAATTCATCCCTGGTTTGGCACCCATGTCTCTAATGGACAGAGGCAGCCTGTAAATGGTTCATCTCCTAGAACACTGCTTGTAAATGTTTCATCTCCCAAAGTCCTGCTTACACTTACCAAGGGTTCGAGAACTTGTCAAAGATTTGGGATGCATGTCTAGGCTTAATAAAGCCCTTTTGTTCATTAGCTTAGTAAAACACTTATAAACCTGTGAACCCATAGCATGCATTTGTGTTTTTAACTGTGTCGTAACATGTCTGTAGTATTTAGGCATTTATTTGTTTGACAGGGTAAAACACTACCCAAATGGACCATATTTATGGTCAGCCTGGGAACAACAGACAAATCATTTTCCAGAAATCATTAAAAGGAAAAAATATATACAATGACTATAACGAGCAATCATATGTTAGACAAACCTTAACTACAAAAAATATTGCTATTAATCACATTAAGGAAATCAACACTTATTCCAAATTCAGAATGCAACTCAAAACGTACTTCTCCATCCAAGCCAAATGCTCCTGCTTCAACACAGAATGTATCACCTAACCTATCTCCTTTCCAAGTCTCTTCTCCTCTCTCTAGACTCATTAAAGACTGATCTACTTTAGAAACCAATTCCTCACTGACAATACTAGACTAGCCATATCCAGAACCGTCCTCCTCCCAGCACTCCTATATGCTTTCCCGTCTTTACCAACTTAAAAAAAAAAATCACACTTAACCAAACTGGAAACTCGCTACAACAAAATAACCTGTTTCACAGCCAACTTTCCCCACCAAACCCATCATTGCATTGCTCTGCATAAATTAAACTGGCTCAAGCTACCTAACCTCCTTCATCTAATTCACACACAATATCATCTTCCATCCTGACAGTTGCCCATCCCTCGAGGAACTTGTTGTTCCCTACTCAAGCCCACGAAGTCTAAGATCTGCAGACAGAAACTTTCTTACAGTAAACAAAGCTAACAACACTCACGGTGAAGCCTCAAATCAAATAGCCAAATTATGTAACTCTCTACCCCACACCCTCCAAAACACACCTGAATCTACCAGTTTTAAACAACTATTTGAACATCTATCCAAGAACTGGCATTGCTCCTGTGCCAAACCTGACTGACAAGACATCTATAACTCTCTCAACACACTGTCCACTCCTTACCTCGTTTTCTCCCTCTCCTCAGCGTTTATTACTAGTAAAAAATAAAGGAAATCTCATTTGATCATAACTATTTAATATTTACATACTACTAACTATTTTTATCACAGTGATCTTCACTGAAATGCGTGTGTTTTTCTTTTTAACCTGTATCTACTAAAAAACTGTATTGAATACTACTTTGTATACACTAACTAGAAGACATGTATTCTGCATCTTACTGTATGTATACAATTGTACTATCTAATTACTGTATATTGCTTGTATTTCTTTGGAGCTTTTCTCCTCGGGCCTCTGCTGAAAACAGGCTTCTGGCCCAGTCAGACTTTCCCAGTAAACAAATGTAAATAAATAAATTATACATTCGACTCTGCTTGATTGTACATTGCACTGTACTTTATACACTGTTTTTTTCAATGTAATTAATATGAACTATCTGTTATTGCTTACATTTCTACATTTTTGTTTGAGAAATGATTTGTATTTCTCCCAGGCTGAGCCTGAAATTGGTCAATATTGATCAGTGCACTACTCCTGTAAATAAATACAAATAAATAAATGTATATTCCTTACAAGAACAAAGTGGAAAAAAAAGGAGTGGAAATAGGGAAAGACAGGCTGAAGGATGAGAGGGGGGCTTAATAGAACAGGAAGCAGATGAACAGGAGAGCGGTGTAAGTGATTTATTATATGGGATGGATATGTGAAAGCATTTGCTTTGTGCATCTATAAATAAAAACTTTTTAGCTCTGACCAGAACTTAAGAGTTTGCGGCCATAGAGGATTACGAAGAAGTCACTTATGTCTCTGAAAAATGAATTTCACATAACTTACCTCAAGAGCAAGGAATGAGAGGTGAATTTCTTAAAATCCATTTTGAGAACGTGATAATCTGAAGTTGTGGTCAGTGACCTCACCATAATTATTTGTAGTACACAGAGCCTTTAGTTGTTTCGTGTGACTCTAGGTAATGCACTGATTTTCAAACATAACCCCCTAAATGAGCTATACATATTTTCATACACAGAAAAGCATGTATGTCATTGGAAAGCTCCATCAGTCATTATGGGCTGACTTTAATAATACTACTCAAGACAGGAACCAATGAGGGACACTACATGCATTATATGTCCATCACCAATCCCTGCTGGTTTGACAGGATTCATTTTATTTAATTCTTTCAGCTTTATGATCATTTCTATTGGGAAGTGACCACAGTTTTAACTTGTTATAACAACATCCTCATACATAAATAAAGTTATAACAAAGCTGTTACAGCAAGGTTCATACTTCAGTATCTCACTATAACAAGATTATTTTTCATTTTTTTAGTGCATAATAATGGTGCTTGGTTTATTACAATTTGATATAGGATCCATGATTTCATTTTAGCACTGGGAGAAAAAAAACAAAAGCACTTTGAACAAAATAATACATTTTAAAATCAAACTGCAGAAGATGCTGTCTTTTTATTTTTCTTATTATACTGGCAATCATGAATATTTCAGTTAGCTAAACTGCAGACAACTGTGCAATGTGCTCATAAAAATACAACCAGTTTAGTGTGGCTTTACCACCCTCCACAATGGCAGTGTAACCTTTATGGGGAGCTTAACTAAAGTTGTCCTGATATACGCAGTCTTAATTTAAAAGAAAAAAATATCAGCTGTGTTCTCATAGAAAGACAGCGCAGCTTGGGAGATAAGAAGTCACATTTTCAGCACTGCTACATTTCAATGTTTCCCCAAGGATCTGACTGACAGACACTGTAAGGCAGGTGATGAAAAGTAATTAAACTGAAGACAACCACAGATATGGAAAGCCTAGAGAGGCAGGAATTCCAAAATGTATTTTTACAGGGTGACACGGCAAATATTTTGTGGTTAGGAGATCCTTTGATATCTTCCTGTAGTTTATATCCAAGTTAAGAGACTGGGACAATTTTCACAGTTAAGTTATTGGAGTGACCTTGTATACCCTGCCCCAGATGACGGCAACAGAGATACAGCATCTGATTTCCAGGTATGTATCATGGAAAACTGAACTGTGATCATTATTTACAGAATGTTGTAATATAAAATGCAACACAGCTACACAGACTATAGGTGTCTTCCTCATTCAGTGTTTTACAAACCAACAAAAGACATCAATAATTTCAGATAAAGAAAAATCTGTTAACAACCCTTTTAACCCTGAGCAGTAAGCATAATAACAGAATCGGTTCAACTTGTTTTACACGTGACAAGCGACTAATCTAGGACAAAGTTAATGACTTAACATGCAGTTCAGATATTAGACAGTGCCAGAGTCCCAGATATGTTGAAACTGTTAGTCTAGACTCAAGCTTGACAAAGGCTGCAGATATGATTACAATACACATTTTATTCATATTAAAGGAATCCCACAATGTTTTAGCCACTGACAAGCTACTTTTGCATCCTTTATACTGATTGATGGTTTACTAATAGCTTATAGGTCAAAGAATGTATGGTGTTTAAACACAGCACCAGCAGTTATTTACACCCTCTATACAAATAAAGTACACTAGTATGTAGGTAAGTCCTTCAAGTATACTCAAACACACACACACACACACACACACACACACACACACACACACACACACACACACACACACACACACACACTGCAGTGTGCCCTTAAAAATAATCCCCTCTTCTCTAACAGGGACAAGTAGGTATGCATGAGATAAACAAATCTTGCCAGCTGAACACTTCTATTTGCTGTCTGGAAGCACTGCCTAAGTTAAGCTTCTCTTGAAGGTAAAATGGCTACTGTGAGTGATAAAATGCAATAGATGAATACTGACAGCTCTGGAGAAGTAGAAGTATCACACTTTAAAAGAAAGGGTCAAAGGGCAGGAGAACTTCTGGGGAAGCACAGATTCAGTACCAGACAATGACAGCACAAAAAAAAAGTTACTGGTTAGTTAATTCAGTCTTCACTGTACACCCTAATTGAAACTGGCTGTATTTTGAGTGACATTTATACAAGTGTTAGCAGACAAAATAAGCTCTCCATGTTTTCTCCTTCCAACGCCCAAGTAAATGTCTTGTGGTCAGGTCATGACCTAAAAGGGTTCAAGATTAATAAATGTTAAGTTAGCTAGCTAGTTAACTGATTAATATTAAGCCCATACCTCTCAACCTCTTGGAACAAAAAAATCTGGACAAAGGAAAAAAATAATGAGGGGACACAAAAGGCAAAAATAAGAACAAATATTAAATATTGCGGCTATAAACTTAGAACATTGACAGAATGACATGCTTTGCATTAGCATTCATTTTCTAAATGATGCCAAATCTGAAACTTAAGTGTGTGCCATTATTTAGTGAATTCAGTCCTAAATGATTTGCTAGAAAAACACAAATTGTATTAGAGCAAAGCAAAAATATGATGTTTGGATATTCTTTGAAAATCTGGACAGTTGGGAGTATTTCACTATAGAATCATTTAACAGCAGCACACCCCACTAAGTTCAATCCAATCATGCTGTCACAGACATTCAGGCTCTGCTAATCCATTTTTAGCACAACAGCAGAAAATCCTAACAATATGGTTTGCAGTCAGAAAGCAACAAGCATTTTAAACTGCAGTTCTGGAGTTTAGAAACAAATTAAAAGTATTCACTGAAAAATGAAACATGCTTGGAAAGTAAGTTACAGGACTGCAGAGCCATCTAGTGGCCAGTATAGTTATATACCCTGTTTAACAAGGTAACGTCTCTTAAACTAGATACATAAACATATACAAAGTGCATATATTTTTCTTGCAGTTACACAATTTTGTGTCTGGAAAAAGGTACACAGTAAATTTTCTAAGCAGAATAATATACAGCAACATGGACAGTACTAAACAAAAATGAAACAAGACTATAAGGCCCTTTCCTGGAAACGCATTAATTTCACCTCGGTCCTATATTAATAAATACTGACCACATTTGGTATTGCTGTCTCCTCTTCTGGATGATTAACTCATAAAGCATGTTTCCTAAGGATGTAACTTCCCAGGTCTTGAACTCCCTGACAAAGTACCTGCAGTTAAAATCACGATACTGCCATTCATCACACATTATTTTGCAAAGAGTTATGTCTCTTCCTCTGTCTCTGAGTGTTAAAATTGCAAACATTGACCTCGCTCTTGGACTGTAAGCATTCTAGAATGAGCAGCAATGAAATTAATTTCTCATAATCTAATGGGAATTGAATAACTGTCTATGATGACAAATATGTCATTACTAGTACAATGTCTACAACTCCATTAATAAATTAGGTTATTGCCGACATTAGTATACACAATGATTGCTCTATTCTGGAGATAATCTTGCATTGTAACACCATATATGTAAACCCAAGTTATGTCTTCCAATTCCCCCAATGCACCAGTTCTCAGCTATCTAAAGGGATACGGAACTCATCTTCAACAATGCTACTCAAGGGAAGGATCCTTCCTACCATGAAACGAGCAGCCTTTGACCTAAACAAGGAATCACTACAGAATACAGAGTAGTATATTGTGTATGTACGTTTTTTCAGCAACTTCTATATATTAAAGTGGTTCACAACTACTCGGCATGTTAGTACGTTTTTTCAGAATGAATGCCATCCTTAAGACCAGTTAGTCTGGTGTAACAGATGTTACTGCTTTAAATCCTACTTATGTAACTTCTGACTCATATGGCTGAGGCTGATGCAGCTTAAAACTGTGACTGAAAGTATGTTTAAGTTAAACAAACTGACACTCACTTCCCACAGCTGTCTTTTCTTTAACCACACATGATCATGCACATGCTTACCTGGGTGACTCCATTTTCCTTTGTCTGCTCGTACCTGCCCACCACTTTCTAACATATATCTCCTTCTACACAACAAACCTTTCTACAATGTACCTCAATTTCCTTCCTACCATAATCCCAGCTTTACAATTCAATTTCTTTCTGACTGTCCCATTTTATCTATCTCCTTCAAATACTCTCTTCTAACCAAGTTCTATGACAGAAAGTGCCCTTGTATTTATTTATTTGACATTTGTTAACTGAGCTAGTCCAACTGAGCATAAGCCCATTTGCAGTGGAGATCAGAGGAGAAAAGCTCCAGTAATATGTATACAATTCTAGTGCAAGAAACGATTCTAGTGGAAGAAAGAAAAACGAAGAACAAGGAGCTACGACAGAAAACAGTTTTTACTGGACAATCTGTATTTATACAGGAATAATAAAATTCTAATAACTAAATGTACAATAGTTAACAAAAAAGCTATTTATAGAAGAAATATGTTTTTACAGGAATAGTACAAATCCTAATGACTAGATAAATACCAAGTGTGAGAGAGACAAAAACAGGTGAGCTCAAAGAAATGAATTTATAAACAATATAGCAGCATGTGGAAGAAGCAGTTTTACGTAGCCACTTATTGTGTTAGAACAAGTTGTGATAAACAGTACTAATTCAGTTTATATTGTTAGTAAGTATATTGGGTAGTGGTAAGAGAAGAGAGTATAAGTACAGATTGTGTTAGGAAGGAGCAGGAAGGAAGAATAAAGTAAATTCTATCCATAGAGAGATACTTTACACAAGCTTAACTAGTAAAAGGTAAAGCAAATTAAGCATTTAAACACTTGTGGGTATGGTTAAAGAGGCAAGAAATGAGCAGGATGTAGACAGGGTAGAGGTTTACGTGGGGTGGTGACAGGGGCACAGCCATGATTTGGCTAAATAGTTCTTTAGTTCTTTTTTGAAGCTGATCGTTGGTGTTACGCTTCTTATGTTGAGGGGAAGTCTGTTCCAAATGTCAGCTACCTAGTATTTGTATAATGACTGTCCAGTTTTTTACTGGGTTTGTATACCTGAAGATGATGTTGGTCTGTACTGCGTAGGGAACGAGAGGGGGTATAGTGAGATATAAGTTTAGATAGGGAGGGGCATGCAGTGGAATTGTTAAGTAGGGGGTGAGTTACATGACATTGCGATAGTTGCAGTTGATGGGGGAATTCTAGCCATTGTAGTTTCTTTACAGCTATGCAGTGATGAAAGGAAAGTGGTAGGTTAGAAGTGAATTTTGCAATTTTACTATAGGACTGTTCCATCTTAGATAACAGAGAGGACTGCAGGCTTGTGAACTGGGGCAGCATAAAGAAGGCTAGATAGTAAGTAGGCTTGAGCTAGTGAGTCTGGAATTGGGGGTTAGGAATTTTTAGTTCCTATATAGCAGACAGTTTTCGATTGTTTTTTTTTTTAATGGATTGTTGGACATGGAGGTCAAACTTGAGGTGATAATCTGTTATCACTCCGAGTAGTTTTGTGTGAGATTCTATGTTAATAACAGTTTATTTAAGGATGAGATAGTGAATGTAGTTTTATTTATTGATTTATTTACTGATTTATTTTACATTTGTTGACCGGGCTAGTCTAGCTGGAGACATGTCCATTTTCAGTAGAGGCACGGGGAGAAAAGCTCCAAGAATAATACAGAGTTTCTTTACAAAGTTAAAAACAGGAGTTATACAGATAATAGAGATAGCAGTATTACAAAAAAAAATTTTTTTTTTTCTTCAATAGTACAAATTGGTGTTCTCATGGTCATTTTGTAAGGTACAGAGTAGAATTAAGATGGTCATTTTGTAAGAGACTGAGGTATGATGTAGATATATACTAGTAAGATAAATGCAATAATGAAGTTTATGGATACATAAAAGGGAGCTAATAAGGGATGAGGTGGGATAAGTGAATATGAGAAGATTTAGTCAGGTTTAGTACAGGTACATAGCCAGTGATTGTTAAGGTAGAGTTTCAGGGTTAGTACAGGTACATAGCCAGTGATTGTTAAGGTAGAGTTTCAAATTCCTTTTGAAAAGTGAGAGAGAAGTTTGAGATGTGATTTCAGAGGGAAGTTTATTCCAAAGTTTTCCTACAGTGTTAGAGAACAGCGACTCACCTGCTGTGTTGTTGGGTTTAGTAGTATTGATCAGTAGTTTGTTAGAGGAGCGTAGAGATGTGAGGTTTTTATAAGGTGTAATGAGGCTAGAGAGTCCAGGGATATTGTTAGAAAGATATAGAGTCTTATGGGCTATTATAAGCTGGTGATATTGAAGCTGATTAAGAAATTCAAGCCAGTTTATTGTTGAAGATTTAGACAGTGATGGGTTCTGTAAGGAGAGCCTGTAGCAAATCTAGCAATATTATTATAGGAAGTAGTTAGTTTCCTGATGTTGTTCTTTGAGAGATTAGTATAAATGGGAGAGGCGTAAAGCAGGGTGGATATTAGGTGGGTTCTGGCTATAGCAGTCTTAGCTGCTGGTGTGAAATAAGGTTTAATTCTATAGAGGGATCCCAGTTTTTTGTTGACTGACTTTATTGTAGTGTTTATGTGAGTATCAAAGTTTAGATTGTTGTCTATTGTTATTCCTAGAAGTTTAGTGGTAGGGTCAGGAGAGATAAGAGTACCACTTCTAGAAGTGAGACTGAAAGGTAAAGATGTGGACTTTTGGGTTGGTGAGAAGAGTAGCAGTTTAGTTTTTTGGGGATTCAGAAGGAGGCAGCGTTGAGAAAACCATAGTTCAATAGTGTTGAATGCTTTTTGGGTAAGAGACTGCAGTTTAATTTGAGAAGAGGCTGAGCAGATTATGGTAGAATCATCTGCATATTGAATGCAGGTAGAATAAGGAATGGCTGTTTGCAGGTCATTAATGAAGATGGAAAATAAGAGTGGGCCTAATATAGATCCTTGGGGGACACCGAGAGAGACAGGAAGGTGATCGGATAGTTTATTTTTCCAGAGTACAGCCTGGTGACGATTATCAAGGTAAGATGTAAACCAGTTCAAGGCAAGAAGATCAAGTGAGAGAATATTCAGTGTATGGAGTAGTAGTTGGTGGTTAACCATGTCAAAAGCTTTGGATAGGCCAATGAAGACTGCAGATGAAAGACAATTATTGTTACGATTATTGTTGATGCTGTTTGTGAATGACAGCAGTGCAGTGGTGGTACTATGGAAAGGTCTGAAGCCATGTTGACAGTTAGCGAGTAGGTTGTTGTGGAGAAGGTGGTTGAGTAGTTGTTTATGGATGCATTTTTCCATAATTTTTGCGATAGGGGAAAGTTAGAAAAGTCACAGGAGCTCCCACCTTTGTGTAGTGGGATGATGTGTGAAATTTTCCATATTGAAGGGACAGTTCCTTCACTTATTGTTCTATTTATCAGAATAGAAATAGGGTAGGCAATGGCTTTAGCTCCTTTTTGCAAGAATTCTGCTGGGAGTTCGTCAGCTGAGGGGGTGGTAGGTTTTAACTTATGTAGAAGAGAGGAAATGTAGGAGGTAGATACTGGTTGGAGGTGAAATAGAGGAGGTGGATTTGTAGAGGAAGTGGACAGATTAGATGTGTTAGGAGACAGGTGGCTAGCTAGAGTTTGGATGGTATCAGTGAAGAAAGAGTTAAAGGCATTTGCTGTTTGTGTGGGATTCTCAGGGTTAGAGCCTAGTGGGTTAGGTGTTATTAGTTGGCCTGGGTAAAGAAGATTATTAATAGAAGTCCAAAATTTTTTGGGTTCTTTGAGAGAGGTTTGTTGTAGCTGAAGGTAATAATTCTTTTTGTCTAAAAGAATGGCTTTTTTTGTATTGTTTCTATGTTCGTTTTGAGATGTGATAGCGATTTGGGGAGAAAGAGTTCAGGGGTGGCTCGTGCTATAGGACTGCAACCCCCCCCCCACCTAAAGAAAGAAGAAAATCCCCCCACCTGTAAAAAAGAAAGATCCTCTCACCTGTACAACAAAACTAAAAAAAAAATTGTGAGTCCTGGAACTCCACGCATGTGTGCTTGGAGTTCCTGGGTACTCACAGAACTTCAGACTGCTATGTTAGGCAGTCCGGACAGAGGAGAAAGGCATCTCCCCCCTGCCAGCCCAGAAGTCTGTGTGGTGATGACTGGACAGATAAGGAAACCGGACTGTGTCATCAGCAGGCTGGAGCCTCCAGCCTATTCTCATGGAGCCCAAACAAGAAACCAGCTGTTAGCGTACACAGGTTGAGGGGAAGAAACCAGCAGAAGAGACGCTTGTTTTCAGGGGGAATTAGCTGCCATGAAACGGAAGACTACTACAGAGGTGCTCGTTTTCAGGGGGAATTAGCTGACGTGAAACGGAAGACTGGATCACCTACCGAGGTCTGCAGGTAGAGTGTGTGTGTGTGTGTGTGTGTGTGTGTGTGTGTGTGTGTGTGTGTGTGTGTGTAATGACCCAGTTGCTATATACTGGGGGCTAGAGGAAACGCATGGTGGTGGGTAGAGAATACTCAGGCTTGAACCCTGTACTTTGGATGCAGGTGGCAAGGGCCTGAATTCCCTACCCACCACCCATATGTAAAAAAATTGCAGATGTTTGCCTTATATTTGTTCTGTTCCTCATAAAATCTGCAGTTTCTGTGTGTTTGTTTTTCCTTGCAAAGTCAGTAGTGCTGTGGTACAGTTGTAGCATTGTTGCCTGACAGTTACAGCTTCTCTGGTTTGATTCTTGGCTGGGGTGCCTTTGGTGTGGAGTCTGCATGTCCTCCCATCTTATAAAAAACATGTGTCTGGAGTGTTTCTCCCTGCTCTACTGAAAATTGGCTTTTGTTCCAAGTCAGACTTTTCCAGTTAACAAATCTTAAATAAAAACAGGCATTTGAATTTCAGACTTCATATTCTTCAGAAAGTACACGGTAACACAAAACCTTTTATTCTAGCAATTTTCTAAGTTTATAACATGGATATTTGAAATTTGTTCCTATTTTTGGGGCTGTATTCCCACATTATTGGCTTTGTCCAGGTTTTTTGTGCTAAGGTTGAGAGCTATGGTGAGAACTGAATTCACTGAATATGATTGGGGGCTGTATTCCCCCATTACTGGCTTTGTTCGGGTGTTTTGTGCTAAGAGGTTGACAGCTATGGTGAGAACTGAATTCACTAAATGGTAGCCATTTAAGTTTGTCTTCCTCTTTCACAAAACAGATGATTTGGCATAGTGGTATATTGATCTGACTGTTTTGCACAGGGTCCCCTGGGTTCAAGACTTGGCAGTGAAATGTATGGTGGTAACACAACACTTTATTCTAGCAATTTTCCAACATTATACAAGCAATGTTTAAAATGTGTCCCTGGTTTTTGGGCTTTTGTCCCCCCCCCCATAAATGTTGTTTTTTTTCCAGATTTCTTGTGCTGCAAAGTTCAGAGATACAGCTGAATGTCGAGTAGATTTTACAAGGAGATGAGAGCTGCAGGGAAACAAAAGTTTGGTGCTGCTTATGCTGAGTCTGCTTGCATCGTTAATAGCACAACAGGTAGTGTTATTGCTTTTGATGCAGAAGGCTGTGGGTTCTACTTCCACAGTAGGTAGATGCATTGCTGATGCTGTACTGTGTTGTAAAGAGGGTGGATGGCGAAGATACCTAGAAGCCATGAACTTATCAGTTTGCCATCCATTCCCTATTGCGATATTACTAGCTTATAATTTTTTTAATGCAACATAGGCAATTTATTCCTCAAGGGCAATGGGCACTTTATTTGTAGATGAAACAATGACATATAAAGTTGTTTGCAAGCAGCAACCTCTTCATTAGTAACAGATTTCTTTAATGTGGAATTATTTAGATGACTTCTACATCTTCAGAGTGTGCATATTTACTGATACTGGTGGACTGTAGAAGTTTGAATAGACTTTTTTATGATGGAAATATTCTGAATTGGGCAGTTTTGTCATGAATGGTACATGCATTTTGTTTCGTTGTTTACTGGAAAAATGTTCAAAACAATAAATTTAAAATGCCCTCTAACAACTGTACTCTATTGTACAAGGAATATAATTTAATACAATCAGGAAGGTGTATCAAGTTCAAGGGGCCAATGATTTTGAAAACAGTCCAAAGTTCATCTTTATCTGCCACTGGCAAAATGTATTTTCTTTGAATGTGGGTTTCAATGCTGTTTCAATGAATGTGAGTTTCAAGGGCAGAGAAGTTTTAATGCTAAGTCTATTTTCATTGTGAGACTGCATTGCTTTGTTTAGTAGATATCTATTAAAGTTTGTGCTGTAAAATGCAAAATAAAACTTTCAAATGAAATCCAAATCATCGCAGAAGTAAAGCAGTATGCACATTACAGTGTTTATGGTAAATGGGGTGAAATAACCAAGGGATGGGACACTGGAATGGCTGTAGGAGGGAGGCTCCATTTGACCATGATTTTGTGGGGGGGGGGGTCGAAGGCAGAAAACTCAGACAGCCTCAGCTGAACTATACCTCTCAACTGTCCAGATTTTTGCAGAATGAATAGATTTTTGTTTCTTATTTTTGGTTTGCTCCTCATAAAATTTGTGGTTTTCTGGCAAATCATTTAGTAATGAAGTCACTAAATGACAGACAGTTTCAGACGTCATAACATTCAGAAAATGCAAGCTAAAGCAAGACCTGTTCTTCGATTAACTGTCTTAAGTTTATACAAGAGCAATTTTTAGTACTGTTTTTATGTTTCCCCCAATATATTTGGCCCTGTCCAGATTTCTTGAATTAAGAGATTGAGAGATACATGCAAATAAATTGCTTTATAGAATTAGGAATATCCAAACCTCTCAACTGGCCCCAATTTTGGCTCAAAATGTTGCTCTCCCCCTAATAATCCCTCTGCAAAATGGCAATTTTGGAAGAAAACATGGAGGGTTTACAATTATAAATAACTGTAATGATCAGAGTTATAGATTAATTTTATTTCAGAAATGCATGTAGATGTTCTTATTTTGTCAGCTGCTCAAGTTAACCGTACTAATATTAAAAAAGGTGTCCCTTCTTTGACATGTTCCCAGCTGTAATGTGTGGCAATTTTATATTTTTGCATCACATTTTTGGTCCGTTTTTCATAAAATTGTGTTTTTCTGGCAAATTAGTGGCAAATCATTAAAAATTGACATTAGAAAATAATGGCAGACATTTGAGTTTCAGATTTCATACTCTTCAGAAAATTCATACTAATGCAAGACCTACTACTTTCTAAGTTTATAAGAGCATTATTTAAAAACTGTCCTTATTTTTGTATGGCTTTGTCCAAATTTCTTCCTGTGAGGTATGAGTGTCAGAGCCATCACTGTCAGCCAGAGACATTTCAAATTGTGAAAGACTTGTTGCACCCCAGTCCCCATTGTAGTGGCATTGTAGGAACAGTCATGCAGTGTAAGTGTGCAGAGTATTCCCCCATCCAAAGTAGACCACAAGTACGACCGTGGCTTTTCACCGTGGCTTGATTTTGAAGACTCTTCTGGTTTCCTGTCAAATTTTAATGTTTAAGTAGCAATATTTTAATGACCATAAGTTAAGCTTGTCGGAGACTGTAAGATGCAAGTAAGCTTTAATAAGCATACTGTTAAAGACTTACCAGCATTGAAAGCCTTTTCGTTGTTGCCATGCAGAGAATATTTACATAACTAGACAACGTATAAGCCTTAGGTATTGAAATGCATATGACAGTACTTGTAATATAGGACAGGATTACAGTATTTTCAAACACTCATTACATTTGTTAGAGACTGGAAGTCATCTTTGCAGGGCTTTACGGAATGCCAATCTATCACATGTGGTCCATAACTTGTGCAGTGATCCTTTAAGCAGTTTATCTTGAGCTTGTTTCTTGTTTGCTGTTCATTTTTTACATTGATCATGTTTTCCCCATGAAACAAGTAGATAGATGTCAGGCAGCAGGTCTTTTTTGGATAAGAAACATTTTTACATGTGGGGGTATCACACAGTGATTGCTACTTTCAGCATGTTACTAGGTAATTTTATAAAGCTGAATATAAATAATAATTAGAACTGCAGTGCAAGAAGAAGTGGTTTGAGTTGAGCGCTGCTTTTTTTTAATACTTTATTCTGACTAGCATTCCAGAAATGTATTTAAAAAGTAATTTATTTTTTCATGCATCACAACCTTTGTGTTTCCATCTAGATATTAAGTAAGTTGTCATGTAGCCAACGCATTGAAATATTTTTTTTTCTTCTACACTTCATTTTGTCTTGATTGGACTTTTGTAATGATGGTTTGGCACCCAGAGCAGCGTATTTAATTAAAGTTCCAGTTGTTGTGGTATTGAGCATAACCATACCCCTTTCTAGTTGCCCTCACAGTCCGCATTGGCCCCACCCATTCAGCTGTCTCCTGCAGCCCCCATTTAGTTTGAAGTCAATAGCCGCCACTGATAATAGTTTAGTCTTTTTAGGATTTAATATGAGCTGACTGTCTGCGAGTCACTGTTCAATGGATAAGCAAGAGTTATGGGTAATACACTGAATTTGAGACCGTCTTTTAGAAGAGAAA